>NC_092032.1:21060241-21245241 GCF_042242105.1 Pempheris klunzingeri | reverse complement strand
CTGTCAAAGTCTTGTAGTTGGTCAGAAGGTTCAGTAAACACACTACTTCAGGCTGTGAAGGGTTAAAGAGCGTCAGACACCACAGAAGAAGAAGAGCTTCATTTAGAAAGTCGTGCTGGGGGGTTCTGGGGACAAACTCAGCAGTTTTGCTGAGTGGGGCAGACTGGACCCCCCCTCCACACACACACACACACACACACACACACACACACACACACACACACACGGGGCGTGGTCGCGTGAACGCGCACGAGAGGAGGAGGAGATGAAGCCGGCTGCGCGCCCCCGCTGCTCAGACGCACCCAGAGGTCCAGCAGCGGAGGACCGACCGGACGACCCCCCCAGACAAACACCCCCCGGACTGCAGCGGACAGGAAGAGAGCCAGCATGAGGGAGATAGTTCACATCCAGGCGGGACAGTGCGGGAACCAGATCGGGACCAAGGTTTGGAGGGGGGGGGGGGCAGACAGACAGACAGACAGAGAGACAGACAGACAGGACTGTTCAGACAGACAGACAGAGAGACAGACAGGACTGAGCAGACAGACAGACAGAGAGAAAGACAGGACTGAGCAGACAGACAGACAGACAGACAGGACTGAGCAGACAGACAGACAGACAGAGAGGCAGACAGACAGACAGAGAGAGAGACAGGACTGAGCAGACAGACAGACAGGACTGTTCAGACAGACAGACAGAGAGAGAGACAGGACTGAGCAGACAGACAGACAGAGAGAGAGACAGGACTGAGCAGACAGACAGACAGGACTGTTCAGACAGACAGACAGAGAGACAGACAGGACTGAGCAGACAGACAGACAGGACTGTTCAGACAGACAGACAGAGAGACAGACAGACAGACAGGACTGAGCAGACAGACAGACAGAGAGACAGACAGGACTGTTCAGACAGACAGACAGGACTGTTCAGACAGACAGACAGAGAGACAGACAGACAGACAGACAGGACTGAGCAGACAGACAGACAGAGAGACAGACAGGACTGTTCAGACAGACAGAGAGAGAGACAGACAGACAGACAGGACTGAGCAGACAGACAGACAGAGAGACAGACAGGACTGTTCAGACAGACAGACAGACAGGACTGTTCAGACAGACAGACAGAGAGAGAGACAGACAGACAGACAGGACTGTTCAGACAGACAGACAGGACTGAGCAGACAAGACAGAGAGACAGACAGGACTGTTCAGACAGACAGACAGACAGACAGACAGACAGAGAGACAGCTTCAGGTCTGAACATCCTGACTCTCAGTCCACTTGTGTCCCATAAAGGAGGATCAGAGTCTGTAGACCTCCTCCTGAGACCTGGAGCAGAAAACCTTTAAGAGAACACGTCTGTCTGTCTGTCTGTCTGTCTGCTCAGTCCTGTCTGTCTGTCTGCTCAGTCCTGTCTTTCTGTCTGAACAGTCCTGTCTGTCTGTCTGTCTGTCTGAACAGTCCCGTCTGTCTGTCTGTCTGTCTGTCTGAACAGTCCTGTCTGTCTGTCTGTCTGTCTGAACAGTCCTGTCTGTCTGTCAAGGTGGATTCTTTATTATTACTAAAGTTAACGTCAGAAGATCATTTCAGCAGTTTCTCAGTGAAGTTATTTTAACAGTGACTTGAACTAATCAATCAGAAGTATTGAGGAGAGACGAATAAACACACACACACACACACACAGTAACCACAAAGGCTGCTGGGTAATGGAGCAGGGAGGCTGGACTGTTTATGAGTATTTCAAACAAGGCTCAGGTTGTAAACAAGAGAAGAAGAAGAACCGTTAAGGCCACTGATGTTATTTAAGGTGGAATTCATCCATCAGGATGAGCCCACGTAGAAAAGGGTTAGTTCACACAAACCAGAGTCCATTCAATGACCTTTTATTAAACCCTGTAGAGTCTGACTCTCTAACTTCATCATCATCCAGAGGGAAATATCATTTCTCACCCTGAGCTCTTAGATTCTGTTGACCTCCACTGTTTTGGGCTGCAGTCAGTCTCAGAGGAGTGAGCGTCGTCATGTGACTTCACTTTTATTTAGTTCTGACGCCGGACGGAGGAGGAAACAGGTTCAGATGTGCAGTAGATGTCTGTAATCAACAGTTTGGTGGCTCCTGAAGTGTAAAGAGAGGATTTTGGAGTTTTCCTGCGTCACATGGTGTGATTGATGTGATTGGGTGAGGTTACCCCACCCTGAACGAGCTGCCCCTCCACAAACAGTGTCTACAGACGATGGAACAAACTATTTAAACTCATTTATCAAAGTTTAAATCCCGACAGGGCAGCAGAACTCTCTGCAGGAGGGCTTCACAGCCACATGCTGCGTGTTGAAGGTGTCAGCAGTGTGTCAGTGAACGCACCGCGGCCTTACCTGACTCTGTTCTCCGTCTCTACCTGCCGCTGGCACTCTCACAGTTCTGGGAGGTGATCAGCGACGAGCACGGCATCGACCCGGCGGGCAGCTACGTGGGCGACTCGTGTCTCCAGCTGGACCGGGTCAACGTCTACTACAACGAGGCGTCCTGTAAGTACACAGCAGCTCAGGTGTGTGTGTGTGTGTGTGTGTGTGTGTTTCCCCTGTAGCTCCTTTGACAGGGGAGCATGGTTTTAATGGTGGATCATAATATCTGATGATGGTGGTGTTCGTTCAGTCCAGTCACAGTGATAACTGCCCACAGTCATGGTGGTCTGAGGAAGATGTTCAGTGATGTAACGCACAGGAAGGCGTCCCAGTATGAATGGACTCAGCATCCAGTTGGTGTTGTTGTCTTCTTATTTGGGACCTCAAAGATCTGCTGTTTTACTTTTACGTCCGAGTCGTCCAGTTTATTTTCAGTTTCATTCATCTTGTCTTGAACCTTTTTGTATGATTGCAGGATTTGTTGATTTTGATTTTCTGCCTCATGTGAAACTGAATATTGTTAAAAGCTAGAAGACGGTAGCAGACAGAGTCAGTCACTGTCTGACTGAACCCACTGGTGCAATGAGGACTCTTCTTGTGTTTGTGCAGCACATAAATACGTCCCCCGGGCGGTGCTGGTCGACCTGGAACCGGGAACCATGGACAGCGTGCGCTCAGGAGCCTTCGGACAACTCTTCAGACCAGACAACTTCATCTTCGGTAACAATCGCCTGCCGCTAACAGGTTTCTTCGTGTGTGTGTTCAGTTCCACGTCTTTGCAGGGTCGTTAATGTGAAAACACACTTTGAGGAGGAACCACTGATGACCTTCAGCTGGATTAGCCTCCTGATAAAACCTTTAATCATGAAGTTTGGTTCATTATTAAGAAGCCCAAAGTGTGGAGCTGATTAAGTTACATGAACCAAATGTTTCATACAGAATTCTTCTCTTCATTAATGACTTTCTCAGTCAAGAAGACATCGACATGCTATCAGTTTATCAAGTAGTTGTAGTTAACATGTCAGCACACGGCTCAGCAGTCACTGAGCAACATCCCATCCCACTGGAGTCGCTTTGTGTCCTGAATACTGATTCTCTCTCTTTTTGCTCCGTTTTTGGTCTCCACCGCCCCCAGAGAAAACTATCTGGCTCTTTAGCTGCTAAATGCTCCACTTTCTGCTCTCTGCTGTGGGTTTGTCTGAGCTTGTTTGATGAAAACAGCTGCTGGTGGAAACGCAGAGACACTAAATGTCCCATAAAACCAGAAACAGGAGCTAAAAGAGGCTAAAAGAGGCTAAGAAGTGAGTTCATTCTCTGCAGGTTCTTCACTGAAAGACATCCAGAGCTGCACTGAAGCTCCCCAGCACTGAATCTGTACAGTAAACAGAGAAATGTGTCTGCGTTTGGTTTATAAACGGACGTCTGAGCAGGAGAAGAAGCAGATCTGCCTCTGCCTTTCTTATATACAGGAAAATAAAATGTGTCCCCCCCCCCGGCTGAGAAATGGGTCACCGCTCCAGTGTGGGTCAGCGGGCACATTCCCATCTGTTGTGGCGATCGGTTTACATTTCACAGATGGATTTTCTGTGTGCCGATTGGTCGTCCGCAGGTCAGACAGGTGCGGGGAACAACTGGGCCAAAGGTCACTACACGGAGGGGGCGGAGCTCGTGGACTCGGTCCTGGACATCGTGAGGAAGGAGTGCGAGCACTGCGACTGTCTCCAGGTAAACACCGCTCAGTGTATTTTAACTGGGCTGCTCCCAAAGGCACCAGGTGATCAGTTTGGGATTCTTGATTTACACATTTAAACATTTTACATATGATTTGCAGTTAAATGTGGAGGAGAATTACCTTTTGCTTTCTCCAGGCAGCTTTTTGTTCTCTAATATTCACCAAAACCCACAATAAAAACTGAAATATTCAAGTTTTAAGCCAGCTACTGGAATAATTACCATTAAATCTTGTACAGAAATGTCTGTCCCCCAGAGGATGAAGCCACCAAGTCGACATTATCCTGTTTCCAAAGGTTTTTAATTCAATTTTGAGTCCTCGAAGGACTTTCATTCAAGTTATTGTTGTAATTCTTCTTTAACCAGATAGTCAGTCACATTTTTCCAGTTTTAAATTGTATTTGATTTGGATTTTTTGTTATTCTGTTAAATAAAGAGAGGGTTTTAGTCCCAGAAAGGTATGAAGTAAGTGTTATTTTGGTGTCTGTACCTTCACTAGTACTGAAGAACAACAATAAATCTACACTTTCATCTGGATTAAGCCGCCTTCAAAGTACTGACATGTCATCAAGATCGATGTAAAAACACATCAAATAGTCCTTAAACATCTGAGAGCAAAGCCTGACCTCCATCTACACAACTACACGACTGCTTCCTGTCAAATGGGAGAAATAAACAACCTCCCGCTGTCCTCCTGCCTGCAGGGTTTCCAGCTGACTCACTCTCTGGGAGGGGGCACCGGCTCCGGCATGGGCACCCTGCTGATCAGCAAGATCCGGGAGGAGTACCCAGACCGGATCATGAACACCTTCAGCGTCATGCCGTCGCCAAAGGTATCAGGGGGCGACTGCATCAAACACTGTTTTTATTTCATCTTCCTCCAATGTTTGGTTTATTATTTGTTCTTTATTTAAGTCGCAAAGAAGACGGCACAACAAAATTCATCTGCAGGTCTTTTTGGAATCCTTCGATCATCTTAAAATAATCCATGAGAGTTCTTCCAGTTCTGCCAACATTGTGTGACTGCAGCATCGTCCTGTGTCCTCTAACGAATCCTTTCACGTCTCCTCCTCGTCTTCGTTTCTTTTCCACCTCATTATATCTGTTCCTCCTTCGCCCCCCTCCAGGTGTCGGACACCGTGGTGGAGCCCTACAACGCCACCCTGTCGGTGCACCAGCTGGTTGAAAACACAGACGAGACCTACTGCATCGACAACGAGGCCCTTTACGACATCTGCTTCCGCACCCTTAAACTGACGACGCCCACCTACGGGGACCTCAACCACCTGGTGTCGGCCACCATGAGCGGCGTGACGACCTCGCTCCGCTTCCCCGGCCAGCTCAACGCAGATCTCCGCAAGCTGGCCGTCAACATGGTGCCTTTCCCCAGACTCCACTTCTTCATGCCGGGATTCGCTCCCCTGACGGCGCGGGGAAGCCAACAGTACCGAGCGCTCACCGTTCCCGAACTCACCCAGCAGATGTTTGATGCCAGAAACATGATGGCGGCCTGCGACCCTCGCCACGGACGCTACCTGACCGTCGCCACCGTCTTCCGCGGGCCCATGTCCATGAAGGAGGTGGACGAGCAGATGCTGAACATCCAGAACAAGAACAGCAGCTACTTCGTGGAGTGGATCCCCAACAACGTCAAGGTGGCCGTCTGCGACATCGCTCCCCGGGGGCTCAAGATGGCCGCCACCTTCATCGGCAACAGCACGGCCATCCAGGAGCTGTTCAAGCGGATCTCGGAGCAGTTCTCGGCCATGTTCCGCCGAAAGGCTTTCCTGCACTGGTTCACGGGCGAGGGCATGGATGAGATGGAGTTCACGGAGGCGGAGAGCAACATGAACGACCTGGTGTCCGAGTACCAGCAGTACCAGGAGGCCACCGCCAACGACGGCGAGGAGAACTTTGAGGACGAGGAGGACGAGATCGTTGAGTAAGGAGACCGAACAAGACCGGTAAAACTCTGAGGGAACACTGGTAGAGCGACACTAAGACAGGAAGTCAGCTGACGGTAAACTAGTCGGTCTGAATTCAGATCAATGACATTTTAAGAAAGTATTAAACATTTGCCAGAGGTTCAGAGATTTAATTATCAAATCGAATACTTCTGGGTTGCTTTTTGCTTTTAAGTAATTATTTTATCATTTCGTAGATTAGACATCTAATGAACAACAGATACATCAACACATCAATCAAAAGTGAGAATTATTGATAGATATATCCTGAAATTTAAGCAGGATGAAAGTTTCTATTCCAAAACTCTAAAACTGTGCTCAGTATGTTCAACAATAGCTTTTTTTAAGTAAAAGGCTCGAAGTTCATGACAAACTTCAGCATATACAATAATACCAAAGTAGGCTTTTAGTTTTATTTGATTGATTTTATTCGCATGTTTCCGAAATGAAGGAATTTAATTTTCTAATTCTGTTCATGTTCACAGTGTCCAAATAGTTTATTTTGACAAAGACGACTTTAACCATGAATCGTTTTTGTGGCTGAACCAAACCAAGCTTTAACCGTCGAGGCGTCGGATCAGAACAATGACCTATTTTATAACGTTTGCTAACAGCTGGCAGAATAAAAACAGATAATATTTTAATTTAATGCAGTGACTATGTGCAGTGGGTGGGACGTGGAAAGATGAAGGCATGTTTGATGATGATGACGTCCTTTTTTGAATCTGCTGAATCCCAAAGAACCCTTTTTGTACTCTGCTGTGTTCGAGTGTGTTTGTTGTTTTTAATTTGTGATTTTTTGTACATGTGAGCACGTCTGGAGTGGCTGAAGAGAGGTTGAAATAAAAGCTTCTTTCAAGGCTGACGCTGTTACATGTCTACTGTCTGTGTGTCTTCAGGTTATTTTATCCTCCGACAGGCCGACGTGGCTTCAGCGACGGCGGAGTTGCTCTTCTGTTTCACCACTTTGGCTGAAATACATACAACAAGTATCAGATGGGTTCACACAGATACTCATGTTCCCCAGAGGATGGATCCTTAAGACTTTAACAGCACCAGCAGGTTGATATTTGTGCTTTTGAGTGAAATATCTCACCTACTATTGGATAGAACGTCATGAAATCTGATTCAGACATTCGTGTTCCCCTGAGGATGAGCTGTGAGCATTTTGGCGCCATCATCAGGTTTAATTTGTCCCAAACTATTGATCTGCCTCAGCGGTACTTTACCTTATCTGATCTTAGCATGCTAACATGCTAAGCTAAGATGTGAACATGGTAAAACAATACACCTGCTAAGCATCAGCATGTTAGCACGATGACGCTAGCAGTTAGCTGAAAGCATCGCTGTTGCTATGACAACCTCTGGGAGCTGCTGGTGTGGCTGAATCCCATTTGATAGATTGTATGATTGTATTTTCCTCCAAATCCAAGGACGAGTGTCTGGAAGCAGCTCTGTGGCTGCAAACACTGGAAGGAATAAAATACAAATCAAAGTGCCAGAAAGTATTTAGGGTCACAGTTGAATACATGTTGTGGTGTCTTCCTCTTAATTCTAATCTTAAGACTAACTCTGAGCAACATGAGAAGACAGCTGGAGGTTTTGGTCTTGCTTGTGAAGCCTGTGCAGCTTCAGTTTCATTTCTCTTAATGTGTCCTGTTTGCCATGGAGTCACTTCTAGTCAGACCACGCTCCTGTGCAGCTGCTTTGCGTTGAGTCAGTCAGCTAAATGCTTTAACTAAAGAGCGGCTGCTGTCCCCTCCCTGCACTGATCCAGCAGGAGAGGGAGCGTCGGCCTGTCAACAGCCTGTTAATCTCTCTCGCCCACCGCTGTGTGTCAGAGTTGATTTCCCAGCAGTTCTGTTTGTGTTGTGGATTATGTGGAGAGCGGCGGCGGCCGTCAAAGGCAAAAAAAACCGCTTGGCTCATGTCTGTCGGCCTCAGCTGATGTCTGTGGATCTATTCTCCATCGGCGGCTCTTTGTGTCTCCACCTCTGCAGAACGAGGCGCTCAGCAGATCCACAGTCAGTCACTTTCACTGTGAAGCACCGGTGTTGTTGCTGAGGCCGGTTCACTCAGAGAGCTACTGCGTGAGGGTGAGGCTGGGGGTGAGGCTGGGGGTGAGGCTGAGGGTGAGGGGCAGAGGAATGTCTAACCTCAGTGATGGCACACACACAACTCTGAGTGTTTGTGTAGTCATGAGAACAAATATGGGCTTTACAACAGCGCTGTGAGGACGCTCCTGCACCGTGGGGACGCTCCTTCACTGTGAGGACGCTCCTTCACCGTGAGGACGCTACTCCACCGTGAGGACGCTCCTCCACCGTGAGGACGCTCCTCCACCGTGAGGACGCTCCTGCACCGTGAGGACGCTCCTCCACCGTGAGGACGCTCCTGCACCGTGAGGACGTTCCTCCACCGTGAGGACGTTCCTCCACCGTGAGGACGTTCCTCCACCGTGAGGACGTTCCTCCACCGTGAGGACGCTCCTGCACCGTGAGGACGTTCCTCCACCGTGAGGACGCTCCTCCACCGTGAGGACGCTCCTGCACCGTGAGGACGCTCCTGCACCGTGAGGACGCTGCTGCACTGTGAGGTCAATTCCAAAGGGCTGTTTCAGGGTTGAGACATGGTTTTCAGGTTACGGTTAGAATTAGCTTAAGTTTAGGGGAGTGCATTAATAATTCTCCGCTGTCTTTCTTTGTTCTTTCTCTTGAGGCAGAGTAAGAAAACTTTTCCAAACCCCGTTGGACACTGAACACACTTAAAAACACGCCATAAATATTTCAGGTGTTTTGCTGAGACCTCACTGATGCTCTGGTGTCTGAAGGGACTAAATCCCTGCAGCACCTTAACGACACGGAGCCACGATCACGTCTCCACATACTTCTGTCCATGTTGAGTGTGAGACTGACTGACTGACAGACCGGATGTAACCGAGCGTTTGTTCCTCCAACAGGAGCTGGGACGCAGAGCGGCAGCTGGACCAGCCAATCAGAGAGCAGGACGACAACTTCAGCCCAATCGATTAAAGGCAGAGGAGACGGGAAGCAGCAGCGTTCAGGTGTCCTGGTCTCCTGAAGAGCTTCAGACGGTGTGGTTTAAAAGCAGCTTCTGGTTTTGAGCAGACGACTCCAAACAAACAACGGACTGTTAACTCGGATCAGACTGGACTGAGTTTAGATAAATATGTAGGTTAAAAGGCCTTTAAAGTCTAAACTGAAGTAAAGTCTGATTTTACCTGGAGATCATTTTGCGGATCCACTGGATCCACTGCTGTGCTTTTATTACGGTGTTTCTCCTTCACGTCATGGAAATAGAGACCTGCTGGTCAGCACCACATTTATACTGACGTGTAAAGAAGTGGATGAATAAAGCAGCTCAGACTGTGGTTTATTTGAGGGGGAACGATCCCTTTGCTTCCTGCTTCCTACCGGTAATGACACTCTAATATTCATGACTTTGTGAGGTTTTTCTTGTCAATAAATCCTAATCAGTAAATCCTCCTGGACTCTCAGCTCATTATTCCACAGCCTGGATCTGACTTTAATGAGGAGTCACTTCAGCTTCACGTTCACAAAGTTAAAACTGACTGTTTTGTCTTGAAACGATGAGTTCAATGAATGAATGAATGAATGAATGAACTGCTCACTTTTTCCAGCTCACTGAATTAAATTAAAAACCTTCCTTAAGAACTGAGAGTATTTATTTATATATATGTATATTCATGAACATGTATGTATCAGTGTGTGTGTGTAGATTTATGAGCAGACTTTTATTTTCATCTATTTACTTTTGTTTTCTGATATATTATTTTATATTAATTGCTTTATATATACACTTTACTGATAGATTTACATAAATATCTATATACAGTATATATAGATATATAGCTCTCTCTCTCTCTCTATATATATATATATATAAATAAACACACACAACAAACTTTAGGTGCAATGCCTGAAATTATATTTGAAAAATACTAAGAAGAGAACCACACGTCCAACATACTCGTCACCGTATGCTGTGAAACATGTCTGTAAATACTGACGTGACTGATTTAGGGTCAAGGGAACATGTACAGACTTTACTGTAAAGAACCTTTGTGGATCAAACAGCAGGTTTAGTAAAATCCATCAGCCCCTAAACACCTGAAAGTACGTCCTTATGTAGTCACAGTGTTCTGCTGGCTCACAGGCCTCTGGTCCCTCTTCCACCCCCACGCTGCCCCCTGAGCGCTGTGACTGGGCCGGTTAGATACGCTGCCCTGCGTCACTCAGGTAAGATTCAAGATTCAAGATTCAAGATTCAAGATTCAAAGCGTTTATTATCACGTGTACAGAAACAGGTCTGACTTTGCCATCCACACTGAATGCCTAAGAGTTTAAAGTAAGAGTAAAACAAAGTGGCATGCAGGAGAAGATAAAATATAAACTACTATGACTGATATAAATATATTTACATAATGTGCAACATTATTAACATACAAGTTAATGTGCAGATTAGATCTAAATGTCAGGAGAGTGTGAGGTACGAATGTGCTGTGCTGCTGTAATGACAGTTATTACTCTCAGTCAAGTGCTTTTAGTTGGTTCGTAGTTCATAAAGTGTGTTGTCTAGTTGACGGATCCTTTAGATCCTTTAGATCCTTTAGATCCTTTAGAGCTGCAGTGGGCAGTAATGGATGATCGTGTTTGACGCCTTAAGTCCACATTCATCGTTCCTGAAGCCCCAAAACATCAGAATCTGACCGACATGTTCCCTTACACACTGATCTTCAGCACTTCTTTTCACCATTTCCCTCCTCCTGCTCCTCCTGCTCCTCCTCCTCTAATCCTCATCTTCATCATCCTCATCCTCTCCTGATGCCTTCATGTCTTGTACTTGTCGTGAGCCGCCACCAGGAGGCGCTGCAACACAACTCTTTAGTGACTCCAACAGCCTGATGAACGTCTGACTACCACCGACTCAACTCTGACTTCATGCAGTGAAGGGAGTGTGTGTGTGTGTGTGTGTGTGTGTGTGTGTGTGTGTGTGTGTGTGTGTGTGTGTGTGTGTGTGTGTGTGTGTGTGTGTGTGTGTGTGTGTGTGTGTGTGTGTGTGTGTGCAAATACCTCCTATGCAAACGCATCCATGTCCTCCAACAGATCCTTCTGCGCTCCACTTGATGGTTGGAGGCGTCAGAGGTTCCAGGTTTCCTCTCCAGCAAGTCAAATCCTCCTCCGTCTAAACACGAGGGTGAAAATCTCTGAGAAATTTGCTGCAGCTGCAACTTTCAAGTGTCTTTCAGTCAATTAACACACCTGTGAGATAAGTCGCTGCCCCAAACGAGCCACCTCAGGTAATTGGCAGCTGCTGAGGAGGAGGCCGGCTGCAGCGCGGCGCCTCAGATGAGTGGATAATGTTAACAAGAACGCTGCGATCGGCTGCCAGAGCGAGACGCCGTACGCCAGATGGTCTAATTGGCAATTACAGGGACAAAAAGTGCTGCGAGTGTTTGAATATTCAGGGAAGAAGACGACTGGGATTCTGCTGCCTCCTCTTCATGCTTCCATCAGCCAAACACGGACATCAAACATGATTATGGTTCACCACAACTTTGCTCTTAAAGATGTTGTATAATCTAATTTTTACACATTCAGCAGTGACGAAGCAACACGAAGCAGAAATTCTCTCTTTGAGCTCTGTTTTTGGTCTCCACCACCTCCTAAGAGAAACATCTGTCTGTTTAGCAGCAAAATGCTTCCTAATGTTCGCCAGCTGCTCTCCAGCTTTTCACAGCTTTTTCTCTGACAACGACGCCATGAGAGCCGTGAGAGTGAACCATCGGACGGATGAACGATGGCCGGAGCTGCTTCTAATTCTTCTTTTCACATCGTAACAATTTAATTACAGACTTTTATTTTGCTCTCGAGGAAAATTTCAACATTTCTACAGTATTTAATTTAATTAACTATCATTTGAGGTCACTTTCAGTTTCACCTTCAAATGTTTAATGTTTAGCAAAGCTTGTGATAAAAATTCAAAACTCAAGGTTCACTTACTTGCTTTTTCTCTGGAGCTTTTCTAGGATCTCCTGTTTTTATATGTAGTCTACCTCACAACTATGTTTTCATACATCCTGCTAATGTTTCATGTATGACATGTTGGGTTATAATAAACTTTGACTTAAGCGGCTTCCAGTCACCTTGAAGACGGTTAAAAGCTCTGGCAGGAGCTTGTAAGTGAACCTTGAGTGTTGATTGTCCATCACAGGTGTCAGATGCTCCAACATATCACAATAAATACCAGATATTTGCAGACTTCCCCTTCAAACGTGTGAAAATGATCATTTGGTTTCGTCTTCTTCTGAACTCTGGATGTCTTCCTGATGTTTTTACCCATCAGGCCTCTGTCACACACTCCGTCTCTTGAATGAATGTTTGCAGTCTTCAGAAAGAGACGCGACCAGAACACAGACGCTTCTGAAGCCTCACACTTCTGATCGACCACACTTCTACCTTTTATAATCATCACCAGGTTTGGTCCTGATGGATGTGACTGTTCATCAGATGATGATGCAGACACACACACACACACACAGATCTCTAAAATGTACATTAAGTAATTACCTGTAATTTCAAACGGACGTCACAGCACCTGATTATATCATTCATCTGATTTTAAACTTTTTATTCTTAGTGTCACTGATGAAAGTCCACGCTGAACTTCTGTCTTGTATCTTAAGCACTCGTGGACGTTTATAAACTTGTCATGAACTCATGATGTACAACTTCATTTTTACTGGTTTAAACTCTCTGAAAAAGTGAAGCGTGTTCAAGTTTCTTTATTTATTCTCTAAGAAAAGAAGTTAGAAGATGAAACCTTTGTGATTTTAACAACGTTAGCCTCTTAAGACCCGAGCTCTTGTTTGATATGCATTTTTTATTTCTCCTTGCTATTTGGGCTTATTGGACCCTGATAAGTATAAAACCTAAGCATCATCTTTTTACATGGTGTAGTTTTAGAGAAACATTCTGTCCACATATGTGGACCATCGGTCTTCATTTCACCTTTGTGCAAAACTCTTTATTTCCACCCTGAACATAGCAGTTTTTTTTTCCTGACTGCTTTTGCATGTATTTATAACACAAACAAAACATATTTTGAACATGTTTTGAAAATCACGGTGAAAAAAACAATATGAAATATCAACAGTTTTGCCCACATACATGTCCATACGGCCCCAGCTAAGCAGAATTAACTACTATGGTCATATAACCCAGACCCAGGTCTTTAGAGGATAAACAACGATAACTTTGTAAATACAGAAAAAACTACAAGAAATGTTCTGTCCAGTGTTCTGGGCTCAGAGGGAAACTGTGTTTGTTTAAAGCCTCCCAGAAACAGAAATAATGAATAAATAACGGCATAATACTTTTAAATTAGTCTCCTTATCCAAACATCTAGTAGTTCGAGCGCTGCTCCAGCTGGTGCACAGATACTAACAAGAATAAATGTAAATATATATGTACACATTCTATATCCGTCAGTAGAAGTCGGCTGTGTGTGATTCAAACATTGCACATTAATATTACTCAGGGAAAACATTATTATCTCCTTTAGCAGTTCAGTGTGCTGACGGGAAGAAACCGTCCCTGGATATGAAGTGAAACAAAAAGAAATCCCGTCCACACAAACACGCTTTGGATCATTTCAGTCAAATGAAAACGCAAAGATGCAACTGGCACCAAAAATAACAACCAGGTCTGGACCAAAACAGTTCCTACATCTGGGTGTTTCTGTGTGGACGTATAAAACGTCCTGCTGGCGAGGAAACGTCTCCTCATGATGATGTAGAGAAAAGAGAAGCACTGTGAGCTGACAGCACTGAAAACCTTCAGCCTTCAAGCAGTTTTCTAAACTGTTAGTTTTCCTAAAACACCGTTTGTGTTTGGACGAAAGGCCACGAGAAGAAAAACAGAATCTTTTCAGGTTTTTAGTTATTTCTAAATGAAGCAGGCTTCAGCAGAGTTCATGTTTCTGCCCTCTAGTGGCCACAAATCACCGAGAACAGCTTTAATCTCAGCGGTCTGCTCTGACGCCACACACACACACACACACACACACACACACACACACACACACACACACACACACACCAGTGCGTCTGATAAACAGCCTCACACGTCCTTCACCGTCTGAACTCCACTCAGAGCCACTTCTTTGTGTTTGCAGAACTTTATTGGCATTTTCACAAACCGGGCCATTACCAACATGCCGGGGGCCTCCGAGCTGTTTTCGTTGGAGTGCTCGCCAACGTACGGCACAGGAGCGAGGACTGGGGGAGAGAGAGGGAGAGAGGGGGAGAGGGAGGAAGCAAGGAAGCGTTAAAAGCAACCAAAGCAACCAAGGAAGCAAGGAAAGGAAAGTTAGATAAATGGGGGGAGAGCTTTTAATTTGGCGAGGTTCTGTGAGGCTGCATGCGGGGACTGAACCTTAGCAGAGATCTGCTGCCGTGGTAACGGGGTAAAGGGGGGGGGGGGGGTATAGAGAGAGAGAGAGGGAGAGAGAGAGAGAGAGAGGGGGGTACAGTAGCATGTAAATATAAGTGAGGGGTGAGGAGAGGGTGAAGGGGAGGAGAGAGGGTTTGAGAGGAGGGACGCTGGAGGAGCCGCCTCCGTTCTCCCTGAAGACACACACACACACACACACACACACACTCACACACACACACACACACACACACACACACACACACACTCGGTGTGAGAAAGGAAAGAGAAAGGAAGAAGCCGGAGTGCAGCAGACTGGAGGGAGGAAGGAAGAAGAAGAATGGGGCTGAACTAATAAGCCTGAGCACGACACACACACACACACACACACACACACACACACACACACACACACTGTGTTTCAGCCAGGCAGTGTAGAGCGTCAGACGGAGAGAGAGAGAGAGGGAGGGAGAGAGAGAGGGAGGGAGAGGGAGGCAGCAGCAGTGTGAGGAGAAACCAGAGCTGCCGAAACACCAGACGTCTGCAGGAGCCGCCGCTGCTGCCTGACAGTCCAGGATCAGGGTTTACTGGTCCCTGCCGGATCGTCTCCTGCTGGAAAAGTCCTACAGTTTATCTCCCACAGCATCTCTGTGGACTGAGACCTGCTCCTCCTGCCTCCGTCAGACTCAGACCGGAGGGTTTGGGAGGTTTTGATCAAACCGGCACAAACTGAGCCTGCAGGCAACAGGAAGGCACACGGGTTCATGAGAGCTCTGTCACAGAGGAGGACCGGTCCGGTCCGGTCCAGTCAGCAGGACCTCCTCACTTCATTCAAGTTTCACAGAGTTACAACCTGAAGGACTCACAAACTGTTTCATCTTTTTCCCACAATCCTCTGAAGGATTTCAGGAGCTGCTGTAGAGTTAAAGCCAGTAAACTGAAAGAGGTTTTTGCCTCTGGGTGACTTGAGCATCACCGTAGAGTCGGCGGCCGTACGATGGGGGAGGAGAAGTTCTGGTTCTGACCTGGAAACCTTAAATGGCCACCTCATGGAGCGACTGGAGGACGACCAGGCTGCGACCACTTTGTCAGGACTTTAGGATGTGAGCGACACCCTGCAGCCTGAGTGTTACACGGTGAGCAGTCATTTCACTTTTCCACATTTATTCCTCCTTCACAGACGAATCAGGCAGGAATGCAAATGTCAGCGGCCCCCGAAGAACCTGCAGGTGGTTTGTTCTTCCGCTCAGTTTAGCTTTGAGGCCGTCGGACCCCTGACAGATGCTTTTAACTTTGCCTTTAAGCGAGGAGAGTAGTTTAGGACCTCGGCCTCTCCGGCATCCAGCTGAATCATCCCCTCGGACTGTGAGGAGTTAACTGTGACCATCAGAGGCTGATCACCTCATGCTGTATTCACCAGAAGGTGAAGGGTGACATTGACGAGGTAGCTGCAGGATTCAGCTGCTCCCTCAAACTGACTAACTGCCTGGTGGTTTCCTCGGGGGGACGAGCTTTGGGGGGATTTTGGAATTTGGCACCTGTTGCACGAGAGCGACCGACCGACCGACCGACCGACCGACCGACCGCAGCTGCTGTTTGATTTCACATTTTAGGGTTTAGCATCCTGTGCAGCTAAAGCTTTATCCTTTAGCTTGGCTCTGCTGCACCTGACAGTCAGGGCAAGCAGAGCTTTAAAACCCCTTTTAATTGTCTGTCAGTCTGCATCAATCCTTGTTTTGTTGGAGTTTGGGATCATCACTTAAAAGTAAAACCAGACTCAGGCCGCTAGAACAGACCTGGTTTCATCCCTGCGTGCTGTACATCTGGAGACGAGCACTGAGTTTATATCTAATCTGGTTTGACAGTCCATGTGTAGAAAGGATCAAACCCATGAGGTCTTATAAATAGTGTCTTTTACCTCCTGAGAACAGCTGCACCGCTCCGCCACCCACGTCCCCATCAACAGGAGATGAACTGTGATATTTCAGGAGGCCGGCGGTGACCGATGGAGCTTTTCTTTCCTTCTCACCTGGAGGAGTCTGCGTGCGACAGACCGACTCCTGGCAAGCCTCCGAGGTTTCCAGCACAGCAGCTGAGTTTCTCTTTTCTCGCCGTCTGGTTTGGACGCTTCGGCGAGAGGAGCCACGACCACATCAGGAAATTCTGCTTGGGGCTGAATGATTGCACGGCAGGGATTTTGGATTTGTCAGCAGAGTAACTGCTGCAGGATAGAAAACAGAGACGGAGAGACAGCAGATGACTGAATCATTCTGACTTGCTCAGCTGCTTGTTGGAGAATTAAACGCTCTTTCTTTAGATGTTTAAACAGGACGTGGATAAAACCAGACAAGTGACTGACGGGGTCTCTTTTAAATTTAAATCCGACTCTGAGAAACTCAGCTGACCCCGCAGATGGAAGAGATAACGAACTTTTTCAGCCGGAACATCAGAGGAGGAATCAGACAGCTCTCGTCTCCTCGACTTTGGGAAAAAGAGAAGTTTTATTAGTTTGGTTGCTTTTAACGCTTTACAACAGTGGAGTCTTTCTGCAGACGAGCTGAACGAGAGAAAGCAGCTTCCCGCAGTTCTTCAGGGGAAAAGAAGCCGTAAGAATCAATGACGTTGAAGCTTTGCTTGATCTTGGAAATCTGATGTTTGTAAAGTTCATGACAGGAAAAGTTTGATCACCAAAGTTTTTCTCTAAGTTAATTGCTGCTCTTCTTCTTCTTTGGAGCAAAAGTCGTTGGTTGATGAGAGTTTGATGGTTTGTTTAGAGCAGCACTGACATCACTTCACTCTTTGTCTCCTGTCACAGATCCGTTTGTCAGACATCAGCTCCGTCTTCCTCCCCTCTTCAGGAGACCAGAGCAGTAAAGAAGCTCTTCAAGGAAACGTTTCTGCATCCAGGTGCTCATTAAGGAGCTCTCCTCCGCCGAGCTCTCTCCCCGGGGAGATTTCACTGAATCCTCTCCCCTCTGTTGGATGCTTTGATGTTTGTTCCCGTAAATGACTTTCAGGGACATCTGACCACAGAAACTACAGACGCCACGAGGAGGCGGCGTGAGGACGGACACATCACATCACATCGCAGGCCACTCCACGGCTTCTGAGTTATTTCCTGTTGCTCAACATTTGCTGACTCGCCGTGAGGAAAATAAATGATCCAATCAGATATGAAACGATCGAATCTCCGACAGCTCTGGTGGAGACGTCGCTGAGCCGAGCTGGAAGTTTGGAACGTGCCGCTCTGATTGGATGATTATAGACTTTTCCTTTTCCCAAACTCTGAGCTTCAAGTCTCAGAGAAACCAAGAAACAGGCCGCGACATGACGAGGATATTTCTTTAAGACTGAAGACACATGTTTTGGATGTTGGATTATTACGGGAATTCCTAATTTCCACCTTAACGGATTGCAGGGCATCATGGGAGATAACTGGTGTTCGAATATATGCTGACGACATCACTCATTATGTCTTAGCACATGTTTACATCAAACATGAGAAGTGATGTATTGAAAACAGATAATGTAGAAAGTAAGAAAGTTTTAATGGACATAATTCATCTGAGCTCAAAAGAATTTACTCTTTATATTTTACTGACACATTTTTAAGGAGACTATTTAACAAGATATCATTTTTATTTCTTCACCAAATATCTGGACCACTATTTAGCAAACTCTTCAGCAGCTATTTAGAAGACAGTGGACACTTTTTGGCAGAGGAGGCTCCACCATCATGCTCCCCGGAGGACTGGTGTCGGGCGCAGGGGGGTGCGGCGGTGGCGGGCTGTGCCTGCTCCGGTGGCTGGGCCTCAGGCTGTGGTCCCGCCGGGGGACCCTGGTGTTCGCTCTGCTCTGGTTCGGCTCCTGGTTGTTCCTGAACGGCCTGGTTCTGGTCCACAGGAGCATCCTGTCAGACTACTGCACCGACGACAAGAGCAAGAGGATCCTGCAGAGACTGGTGAGTCAGACGAGCCGTCCTCGGTTATTAGTTTAGTTTATTAGTCAAAGGAGGGTCGTGGTTTTCGATCCTTGAGACGGTGGAGCAAAGAGTTTCACCTTCACAGCTATAGAGGCTCCACAGTAAAGGTGATGGTGCTGGTTCAGGCCTGGTTGGGAGTCCTTGACGGTTCAGTGATAGAGAGATCAGGGAAGCAGCTGTGTGCTTGGCTAACAGAGGTGGGGGGGGGGGGGGGGGAGTTAACCAGATGGTTACTTGGCAAACCAGTTTGTCTTCATCCTCAAAGTCCTTCCTCTTGTAAAATACTGTCAGGAAACACTTCCTACAATCCAGAAAATGATTGTCCAAGTGTGTTTTCTGGCTCTGTGTCGTCTTCGCTTGATTTGAATACAACAAGCTATAACCTGCTCAGTAGCGCCCCCCCCGAGGCTGGAGGGGGACGACAGAGACCGCAGCAGTGGCTTCCTGCTGAGGTCGACCTGAACAGGTGCTCGCTATCGGAGGTTCCTCAGATGTTCTCATGTGGCCGTAGTAAACTAACAGAGCATGTTGAAGCACTCAGCTTCACTGGGATCATTCACACTAATCAGATCTAACGTGGAGCCAGCTGATGACGGCCGCTGTGTTGATGAATTACAACGCTGTAAAAACTGATTGTCGTCTCCACTGATTGTGAAACGTTCTGAACTTTGTACCCGTGTACATGCAGTGATGAATTGTTGGACTGTTGTTGGTTGAAACTGGATTACTGGAGGAACTGTTTTCTGAGGCTTTCTTCTGTCTGTTGTTGTCACTCAGGGTGAACCTGTCTGCCTGCAGTCTGCTGAAGAATAAACTCTAAAAACTCAATTCTTCAGCATTTAATCAGCGTCTCTGAGGCTTTTTCATACAAACAGAGAATTTTTATCATATTTTTGGCAAGAAAATAACAAAATAACTCACATTTATTTGTCTTTAAACTTTCCAACTGCACGTCTGTAACCGAACAGATTGTTTTTGTGTTTTAATACAATGAACAGATCATTTATTTAGATCACCACCAGCCTTTTTTCCATCCATCAGTTTTCAGATTCACTTCCTATTCTCTCGCTCTCTGGATCGTATTTTATTATTATCTACCTGTCAGTGCATTTGGGGACTCTGGATTAAATTTTTCAGCATCAAAGCTTAACAGTGGAACTTTTTTTCAGAATATGACTGACATGAAAGTGTCCTCGAATGCATCGCCAGTTAAAAGAGGCTTTTCTCTGTAAAGTCTCTGCACGCTGATTTTCCTAAACATTTAACAGCAGCTGCCTGGAGGGAAGGAAACCAATCTAGAAACTGATGATGATTTGGAAAATTGTCTGCAGGAATGTGAAATAATTGCCGTCGGTCTCACCGCGGCTTTAAAACGACACTCGTCTGTCTTCGGCTCTAAAGACGCCTCCGAGGAGTTACGGCCCAGAGGACAAACTCCACAGTGTCTGTGTTCATCAGTCAGACACTTACAGTAAACAGGCAGGCGGATGGAGATAAACGGCCAGAGGTCAATAGCTCTTAATGGCCTGCGGTCTTATCCGCTGCAGCATCTCCTGGTGCACTGTGGGTAAACACTGATAACAAGACACTCGCTTTTCTTTCTCTTAGTGCTCAGTCGCTCTCTGCACTTAAAAACAACCCTTCACCTCTCTCCTTTCAGTCCTCCCTTCCTCCACCTCGCTTTCCATCCATCATTGTGTTTCTCTCTCTCCTTTTTCTTCTCTGCACCGCTGACTTCATCCCTTTATTGTCCTGCACCTCTCTGCCCTCCTTCCTCATTCGTCCCTGATCTCTCTCATGATGTTGCAGTGGAGGATCTCTCAGTGAAAGATGAGAGGCAGCATCATCGGTCGCTCTGTGAGATGCTTTAACACCTGAATCCTGACCATCGTCTGTCAGGAGAACGCAAGAGAGACAGACTTCCTGCCTAAACCTAACCAAACCGTATTCACGGAGGCGACAGGACACACGGCTTCTGGAGAGCACTGTGGAGCTCCGTCGTCCTTCAAATGTTAGCCTAATGTTATCAATGGGCGCAGACCAAGATGCTTCTGGACGCAGTTTAATAGACCAACAACCAATCAGAGCAACGAAACGTGACCAAAACTCAGCCAAGTGCTGAGCAGCAACAAAAGCTGCAAGTGCAGCTGTTTGTTCTTCTTTTTGAGCAGAGGTGTTCAGTTCCCGTCCCGGAGGACCAGAGCCCTGCAGCTCTTTGTTCCTCCCTGGTGGTTAATGAGCCACACCTGTCCAGTGTGAGCTTATTACCTGCTGGGGAGGAACAAAAGCCTCCAGGGTCCGGCCCCGTTTTAGAGAAAATATACCGTCCAGTTAGTTTGATAGTGAGGCAGCAGTGGACTCAGCAGAAAGTTCCACAGCAGCAGCAGCCATCATGGTTGTTTATGAACAGGCTTCAAGGGTGTCACACTCCTCCCATATCAAATAGCCAGCTGTGATTGGCTGACAGGAGTGTCTGAGCAGGACGGGGACCGGACGCATGTAACCACTTATTTGGCTTCGCTCTTGTTGAATTTGCAGCATTTTTGTGGAATGGATTATTATATATGACTGTAGAGCTGTGACCTCATCACTCAGTGACCTTTAACAACTCAAACCGTGGGGGTTTAGCCAAAAGACAGCAGCTAAATAAAAACCCCACGCTGAGAGCAGCAGAAGCACCCGCCCCCCCCCCAGCAATAGGAGTCAGGAGCATTTATCAACTTCCTGTCCCGGGCCAGGTGTTGATCAACGAGAGCTGGAGGATCAAGAGACAAGAGAGGAAAAGGAACAACAGCAAAGGGACCAGCGATGCTCGGGGGGGTTGACCTCTGAGACTTTAACCATCGCGCTCCTCCTGAACTCACAGATTTAAAAAAGGATCGGAGATATCGTCCATTTTCTTCCACACATTCCTCCTTGTCGAAACATGGCTCCTAACTTTACCCACAATGCAACAAAAGCGGCGACAGCGGCTCCCTGGAGACGCTGCAGGCTTTATATAACTTTGGTGCCTCCTGTTTGAAACCAGCGGAGTTCGTCTTTAAGCCTGGAAACATCTCCTCCTTCTCGACATCTGTTCTGTCGCCCTGTGAACAAACATGGCCGACGGCGTGAAGCGCTGCTTGTCGTTGATGTTGTTGTTGTAACCGTTAATCAGACTCTCACAGAGATTCAGACGGTGATGTCACGCTCCCTGCTGACATTAAACCTCTCAGCGCGCCAAAGTGGAAACTGATGAAATCCCAAATAAACACAGAGCTCCAAAGTCAACAAACAGAGTGTGTTTTCTGAACCAACGCTGCTCTTTTGCTCCATCCATCACATTGTTTGAAATGTTTTCTGTCTCCAGTAACTTTTTCACGGAGCTTTTGTGTTTCCAGAAGCTAATTCAGCTCCTCAGACATGAAGCTAAATCACTGCACGGCTCAGCTTTCTGCTGAAAATGGAGAGATTTAACAACAAAGCTCCGCAGTGTGTTCACTGACTGACAGGCAATGCTGCCGTCGTTGCACCGGATTACTCAGCGGCCGCGGTTCAGACTTGTCCTAACTGCTTCACAAAAGTCTGTCAATCCTCTGCTGCTTGTCCTCCTCCCCGTGGGCTCATCCCTCCATTCCCAGCCCTTTAAACCTGCCTGTGAAGTGTGTTGAAACCTTATTTCAGCCGAGCACTCGAGGTTATTGGGAGCATAAATGCCGAGGGCTTGAGTGAAACGTTTAGCTCTGTGTTTGAATTCTCATACAAGTAATAAATCACGTGGAAAAGGGAGACGGACATTTGAGCTGAGCAAACAGACTGTGGGAGGCTTATTAAAACTTTTCCTCCCAAAGGAGAAACAATAGACAGAGAGAGCAGGACGTGAGGCCACGACCTCGATATGAATGAGCAGGTAAACTCTCGGTGCTACGAGAACTCGTTGAGGATCATTTGCTTCATTTGGACTCACTGATTCTGTGTCCATATCGTTGTCTAATGACTCTAATCATGCTGAGCGTGACGGATCACAGCTGCTTCAGAACACTTCAGAGGGACATTTACAGACTGCAAACAAACGTTTTTCAGTATAAACCTGAAGTTTGGGGCTGAAGTTTCAATGTCAGAGTCTAATAATACAAACAGTTAACTGATCCTAAGATACAGGCCAAGACAGCGTCACTGCTTCCTGATCTTATTCCACTACGGTTAAGGTTTGGTTAGGTTTAGGCCCAAAAACCACGTAGTTATGGAAATATCTTATTTTGGCTAAGGGTTCAGGGGACCGGCTGCTGTTGCAGATGCTCCTGAAGTAAAAGTCTTTTACGTTTGAGCTTTTTAAAAACTTGATTCAGCACGAAACAGGTTAAATGATTCAGAGTCATAAGGACATAAAAACATCCGATATAGAATCTCTCTAATGACGGCGCTAACAGCAGTTTGCTTCCAGGACTCAGAAACCTTAGAAAGTCCAACCAGGGGAGGTCATGGTGGATCCAAGGGTGCAGGAGATCAGGGTTCAAGTCCTGTGTGAGGCCAAAAGTCCATGTTGATGATGGTCAACGCTTCTTATTTTCAGTTTCTTTAATTATTTTCAGTTTTCTGTCACAAAGTACTTGGTTAGATTAAGTTTAGGAGGAGAAGGAAGGAGTCAGATTGAAGCACCAAAACTACTTGGTTATGTTTAGGCAGCAAAACTGCTTCCCAGGCTCAGGAAAAGATGGTTTGGGTTGAAACAATAAATCAGCACTGACTCTTCGGCTGCAGTTTGGTTATGTTTAGACACCAAACTTACTTGTTAAGGTTTAGACAACAAACTTACCTCCGTTTTCTTATCAATTGAAAGGAAAACTGCAAATCTGTTGCGCCTCAGTGTTGGCAGACTTTGTATTTAGATTGTAATCGTGGACACAAAAAATATGCTGGAAGAAGTTTCTGGACGTTTGTTTGTCCGCTGTGTGTCGGACTGTGGGAAGAAGATAAAAATAAACTCTTGGGAAACTCGGCTCGGTGCTCATCCATCGTTCATTCTGGGCTGCCAGCTGCTGCACAAGCACAAGCGCTCTGGTTCTCACTGAGGGTTCGTCCAGGTGACAACGGCTCATTTTACAGGTGAATCATCACCACGTTTGTCTCCAACACTTCCCTTCCTGTGTGTTCCTCCTCCATCCTGCTGCAGAATAAACAACCTGAAGTTAAGACACGCACATCAAAGCAGAGCAGTAGAAGAAGAGCAGACCCCCCCGTCCCTGCCCTCGTGTCAATATTACAACATCAAACAGAGTTATAATGTAAAATTCCCTATCATGTCCGTCTGTATTCTGCAGATTTTATTCTCGTCAGGTTTCCCAGAGAAAGATATTGATATTTTATATTGTTTTTTTGGTGCAGACGCTAAAATCAGTGGTTCAGAAGCCAAAGAATGTTTCTCAGATGAGCTTTGGTCGGCAAAGACAAACGCTGTCGACAGTAGAAATAACAAAAAATAGGATTTATTGTTTGTTCTATTGTTTTTAACCTGCTCACAGGACTGACATGAAAAGGCTCTGCAAGCGTGTTCAGTCTGGACTCAACAGACGAGGAGGCGTCCGTGATCACAGTGAATACTGATCACTAGTAAAACAGCCTGTTAGCAGAGCAGGACAGAAACATTCTGACCTCTGACCAGACATGAATGTCACTGTCACACTTTATAGTCCATCACTTTGGTAAAGATGAACCCAGAGGTTCAGAGCAGGGCTACTCCAAACTGCTCGATGAAGAGAGACCCGGTGATTCAAGAGCTCAAAGTTAAAGGTTTAAGGATCCACACGAGGAGACGGAGGCGAGAAGAACAGTCTGGACTGTGTACAGAAACATGTGTTCATGTGCTCAGAGAAACGTTGATCAGCTTTAAGGTAAAGAAGAATGAGAGTGTAGTCGGTCGGTTTCTGGTGATCCTCGGACTATTTATGGTCGAATGGCTGCTCTGTTGCGTGGTCTCACCCTGTCCCTGCGTGTCTCCGGCATTCCTCTGCCTATTTATGGCCCGACACGACTGCTTTATGACCCGACTCTGGTTTTTAATGCAGCCCGGTTCGCTCAGAGAGCAGGAGGTTATCTGGAGCTCTGGCTGCAGTCTAACAGTCTGTAGGTGGATCCTTTTATACTAACTCCTAACCTCTGGGCCATGCTGAGACCGACTCTAAGTGTATTTGTCAGTGAGGAACAGAACCAGAGCTGCCAGCAGACTGCAAGAGAGATTAAAACACAGCAAGACGCTCTTTTAAAAACGTTTCATTTAAGAAGTGGACGTTTGTTTGCACAGGTTTGTTGTTGAGCTGATCAGGATTTGGTCGCTCAAAGGAAGCTTCCAGGCTCCTCTCACTCATAATGTCTTGCCGCCATTTTGGCATTTTGTCGGCATGAAATAAGAAAAAAGAGAAGAGGAGAGAAGAGGAGAGGTCGGCCTTAACCGCTTTAGAGCTCCTGTTCTTGTATAGAATAACACTTCTCAGTAAAAAGAGACGCTCAGAAGAAGGAAAGTCACCTTCCTGGAGGTCCTGACTCTCAAAACAAACACGCCGACCTGACGAGGGCTCCGCTGTGACCGTCTGTCTGTCTGTCTGCCTGCCTGCCTGCCTGTCTGTCCCCTCAGGCAGGAAGACCTCGCTGCTGCCTCTGAGGAATGACACAAACACACCGCTCAGACGCCGGATCTCCTTTTCTTCTTCCTTCTTTGAACAAATCCTTAATGTCTTTCTTTGTCCTTTTGAGTCATTACAAGTGTAGTGTTTTCAGTCAGAAGGTTCAGTTCTCAGGTCCAAACAGAAGACGTGTCGCGTGCGTCTGAATAATAATAATCCGTAGGTCGATGATACCGGCGTGCTGTGGCTGCATCCACACAGACTGAGAGCATGAAAACAAAGAGTTTAGAGCAGCTTTGATAGATGTTCCTCCCCAGTGTGGAGGTCGTGGCTGTGATCCCGACAGATTTACAGGCCGCTCCGGTGTGTGCCGACAGGAGGAGGAAGCTCAGGTAAACCCTGGATCTGTGTTCTCCGCTCAGGTGATTTACAGCTCGGTCTCCGTCAGACGTGCAGGAAGTTTGTTCTCCCGTCTGGCTGGAGGCCGAACTCCCCCCAGACCTCAGAGGTACGAGAGCTTTTCTGCACAGAGACGTGAACGTTGTGTTTGATGAACGAGTCCGACGGCAGAATCACTCTATCTGTTCAAAAGAGGTACATGAGAGTTTCATTTCCTGTGAAGCACTTTCTCTCTCTCTCTCTCTCCCTGTCTCTCTCTCTCCCTGTCTCTCTCTCTCCCTGTCTCTCCCTCTCCCTGTCTCTCTCTCTCCCTGTCTCTCTCTCTCCCTGTCTCTCTCTCCTGCAGCCAGATCCTTAAATGTTTCTCTTCATAAATCAATGAAACGAACTCCCAAACTGATTTGTTATTCAGAAAATATCTGCTCATCAGTCTGCTCACATATCGGCCGCACTAAACCCTTTCTTCATCATCACCAGGATGGCTGCTGGAATGGACACTCACACACACACACACACACACACACACACACTCACACACACACACACACACACACACACACACACACACACACACACACACACACACACACACACACACACACACACACAGACTTTTCTTGGCAAACAATTAAGTGGTTTGAGGTTTTTTTTTCAGACGGTCGCCCCGGGCAACTGGCTGACAGACAGGTCAGTCATGGGATTTCTGTACCCACAATGCACTGCACAGAGTCGGCCTTACAATGCAAAGTCACACACACACACACACACACAGGTTGACCGAACCGTATTTCATCGATTGCTCATCAGACCCAGTTAGATCTGCAGGGACGACATGACAACAGGAAGTTCTTTTTCCTCGATGACGTCGCCTCATGACGATGATGTGACTTTGACAGAAATGAAGGAGACGGTCACCATGGCGATTACCGCACCGCTCTCAAGCTCACGTCATTCCATGTTTTTACGAGCCGGTTGGAACAATAAAGGGCATCATCGTCCTGTTGTTCCGAGGTAACAGCCAATAGATAATTAGGTAATTATGATTCAGCTTTTTTCTGCCAAATCGTATCGTTTCCTCTCATCCTGGCACCGACTGATCTGCTGTGATTCGTTTTCACACCCCGCTGACACCAAACAGTGTTTTCTTTAGCTGTGGTTTAAACTGTGTGTGACACGTGTAGAAAAACACCAGTTTGTTCCTTTAACTCGTCAAAAGTACCTACACGTGCGTCATGTTGCACACTAGCACACACTTAACCTCGGCTACATGTCGTGTGTTTAACAGGAGCAGCATCGGTCACATCTGCTCTTCAGTCTGTTCCTCCGACGCTCCGTCAGTCCGACACGATGTCCGATAATTAAAGTGGCAGCGGACGTAGAGGCTCTCTGCTCGGTTGGAGAGCGACCGTTTACCCTCCATCTGACCTCGCTGCAGGAGTAAAAGCAGCTGGGCTCTCTGGTCGCACACGGTTTAACATATTACATCGGCAGCAGACAGTAAGAGCTGTTTCCAGCTTCACCGAACCAGACGTGTTGCTAATCCAACTTTAACAAGGCTCTGTTGTTGTTCTAGAACATCCGAGATGTTCGCAGGAGTCTTTGCTTCATGTGGAGCTTTTAGCAAAAGACAGAAGCATTTAACGAGCTTTCAGCCACTGTTACCTGAAGTGTTGTTTTACATGGAAAGTAACGGCATTAAATCTTCAGTATTTTCACATCAACAGTTGATCATGTGTTTGTGAACAGTGAGAGACGTTAAACTAACATTGACTAATATTCTAACAGTCCCAAAGCTTCCAGCAAACAGCTGACAGACACAGTTAGACACTAAGTGCAGCGTGAAGCAGCTAAAGAACAGATATTTCGCTGAGCAGGTGGTGGAGACCAAAAACAGAGCAAAAGAGAGACGATATAGGACAAACACCACACCAGTGCTGCTCTACGTCTGCTGGATGTGGAAATAAGCAGCTTCTTGCTAAAAGGTTCCACAAACAGATCTCCAGCAGCCCACAAACCCTGACGAAGGCAGATAATGATAATTTATCTTCCCTGTCGGCCTGTAAAGATCTTCGTCCCGGCATCAGTCACTCATCTTGACAAGTTGTCATTTAGCCAGAAACTGAGGCAAACAGCCTCAGAAGCAGACGGGAACGCTGACTGCTGCTGCTGCACTGACTCAGAAGAGGCTGCAGGTGGTCTAACTACACCTGATCAGGACCTCGT
Source organism: Pempheris klunzingeri (assembly GCF_042242105.1). Taxonomy (NCBI): domain Eukaryota; kingdom Metazoa; phylum Chordata; class Actinopteri; order Acropomatiformes; family Pempheridae; genus Pempheris; species Pempheris klunzingeri. The sequence goes on along the minus strand of NC_092032.1, from coordinate 21,217,467 downwards.
CTGTACCTGGACAGTTTCCGGTCCTCTGAGCCCTCAGAGACCCTCAGCTGCTGTAGCCGAGCTCTCCGCCTCCTCACACACTGTGATTTCTTCCAAGAACGTCTGAACGCTGAAAAATGAGCAATCTGTCATCTCCTGACTCCGAGTGCTTGTCAAACTGCTGCTGTTGCCAAGCGACAACAGAAAGCCAGACTGGGGAGACCACCTTCTGCTAAGTTCAGCTAAAGTTCCTCTTGTAATATTACAGTAAATAAAACCGTTTCTCTCCGGCAGTCAGCATGACTTGATGTGTGCCGCTCTTGGTTTGTTGGTAATGAATCGGTGTGAACAGAGCAGGTGGAGCAGAAGTTACAGGTGTGAAAGAGACCTGAAGGTCGCAGGTGGTCCGAAGCTTCAACTAAAGCAGAGCATCATATTTTATCAGCTGTGTTTTGCAGAGAACGTAGTCTGTTCTTTGCTGAGAAGGCCTCACCAGACCAACTGGATCGAACCAAATCCTTTTGGAGGTGCAGCAAACACATCACTCAGCTTGAAGTGCAGCTGTTTGTTCGTCTGTTAAAGAAAATATACCACAGTCGACGTGTCAGACTCGCCCCAGATTAGATAAACGCCTGTGATTGGCCGACACGGGTCAATCTGTCTGAGCGGGACGGCACAAGATGCATCTGCCAGAGCAAACGAAGCATGAGCTGCAGCAGAGTAAAAGTGTAAAGTCTGACTAAGTGAAGCTAAAACTTCCCGTTAGCCCGAGGACACGACTGGAGAACACACACTTCTGTCACAGTCCTCCTCTGCTCTGCACAGCTGAGAGAAAAGTTATCAGCAGCGGCCAAATCCAGCCACGGAGTCTTGATCTGTATTCAGCCATATCTGCTGCATGGAGAGGAGAAGAAAGGGGGGGAGGCCAGAAGGTCAGAGGGGGACAGGCGGAGGGAGAGAGGGGGGAGGACAGATAAGACGGGAACAGAGACACTTTAAAGGGAGAGCAGCAGCGTTGGAGAGGAGAGCTGCATACCAACGAGGAGGCCTGCAGGGTCACAACAAAGCCGCCGAGCGTCAACAAGGCAGCGTCTAGTATTCCCTCTGAAGACCCCCAAACAGTCCCTGACGACGCCGCCGAGCTTCTGAGCTTCACGTCACACCGAGATCACGTCTCCCAATCTAGAGCTCCTCGTTAAAGCTGCACTGCCACCACTTTTCTGAATAAGAGCAGTTAGTCTGCTCCTCATGTGATCAGCTGTGAGTCTGAAGCCTTTATTATTATTTCGTGGATCCAGATTCGGCTCGTTGAGTCTGGATCTCATTGAATCCTGGTTCTCAGTCGACCAAAACCAGCTTCACGTTCAGGAGATCACGGCTCTCGTTGACTGCTGTCCTCCTGATTCCTCCTGGTAAGAATATCTGATTAAAGCAGGAATCAGTAGGATTAAGAATCGGACATTCGATGTGAACTCTCTGAGGTGAACAGTGTAGATCAGGGGGGGCCACACTTTTTCGGCTCGCGAGCTACTTTTAAAATGACCAGGTCAAAATGATCTACCTCCATTAAAAATGCTAAACAGCTGAGTATACTTTATATATACAATATATGTTGGTGTACACTGATGTAACCTCTGGTGTTACACATAAAAACTGACAGCAGTGATGCACACAATATATTAGAATATATTAGAACACTGCACACAGTGACCAGAGGAACTGGGCCATTCAACACATGTATGGTCTCTACCTTCCTCTGATGACCTGCACTGGATGGAGTCAGATATGCTTCCATCCCAGAGTATCTCTTCTTTAGTAGATATAAACTGGAAGGCTAAATCTGGAGTTCTGCAGCAGCTCATGTCCCTGCTGGGGACCCGTAGCGTCGAAGAGCTCTCAGTCTGGAGCCCTGAACGCCAATCAAGCTGCAAACGCCTTCATTACAAACGTTAGTCCTGATTAGGGACGACAGGTGATGGACTGAAATCTACGCTATCTACCCGCACTGAGATCCTCCTCTGGTCCTCTGGTCCTCTGGTCCTCTGGTCCTCTGGTCCTCTGGCTCTTCCTCAGGAGGAGCTCGGCAGACATCTTGCAAAGCGTCAAACGAAGATCATCTGCTAATTCACAGGCTCAGTGTTTTACAGGCAGACAGCTGGATAACAGCTGTTTCTTTCTAAACAGGCAGGTGATGAAGGTAGAACACCTGGATACTCGAGTGCAGCTCGTTTTGTGTGGTTACTACAGCTCAGCCTCTTCTGAGTGAAGCTCATTCTGATCGGCACCAAACGATGTTTTTAGGACGCTCACTGGAGCGACACACACTGCTGGACATGCATTAGTGTGTGTGTGTGTGTGTGTGTGTGTGTGTGTGTCCCTTCATCACGCTCTCTTTGAGCTCTCAAGTGTCTCAGTGAGGATGAATGGGAGTTTTGATAGTCTTTAAAGCCTCGGGCCAAAACACGACGCTCTGATTGCATCATTGTGTCAAACGATTATTCGGCTGCTGAAACGTTGAGACTCGCTGCAGGACGCTGAAACAACAAGCCGCAGCTGTGTGAAGGAGGCCGATGAACAGCTGCTCTGTGTGTTTATAATGAGGCCGTAATCTGTTTTTAAAGGACTAAACCGGTGTTTCTTTTATGTTCTGACCCATGAACGACAATCAAATCTACGTCGACGTGTTGATGCATTCAGGGACGCTCAGACGACACAAAGCTAGAGGACGTAGCGGGAAGTGTCGGATTATTGTCGCCTGCTGGTGCAGATAAGAAATATTCCTGTCAAGCTGAGTTAGTTTGGATGTTTTACTGGAGATCTGAGCCTCCCAGGAGGGAAGCTCTCTGACTTTACATGTCAGTATCCACGAATACAAGCTTGGAGTTAATGAAAAAAGCAGCTAATCGTGATCAATGACTGCAAACTGAGTGATTTATCAGTTTCATTTTGTTTGAGTAAAAAATAAAAAAGGTTTTTAATCCTTAGACATTTTGCTTTTTGAAGTTTAACTGGCATTGGTGCATGGAATCACTTCCTGTTAGCATGAAGAGATCTGGACCAGATGACAGAGCGCCTTTGTTTTTTACGTGGGAAGAAAATTGGAGTAAAGAGGCGACACAAGAGGCTCCTCGCCGTCTTTAGATTGTCAAACTCGTCTCTCAGACTGAAAAGGAAGCCGCTCTGAAACAGCTTTGGTTCGTTTCTTGTTCAGGTTTGTTTGTTCCATTGCTGTTTTTAATGTTTAGTGTTTCTGTTGCCCTGACTTTGGATTTTCACACGTGGTTTCACACTGAAGCTGCTCCTGTTGCAGCACGTTCGTTGGCCTCCGTCCGTCTGTTTTCTGACACCATGAATGAACCGACTAGATGAAAATGAATGAAAGCTGCTAAAGTTGGGAGTTTCTACGAGTCTGAAAACTGATGTGTGTTTTTTAGTTAATGTGCCAAACACACAAAACCAATGATTAGTCCTTTAATCAGTGAAAACCACAAAAGGCTCTGACGGTAAAGTGACAGTCTGATCAATGAGGAGAGTTGTGTAAAGCTGAAGTATTGATTGTCCTCCAATGGTTCTCTTTCTCCTGGTAGAAACAACATTACTTTACACGTGACGCCTGCTGCTCGTCTCTTAATCACTGTTATTAAGTTCACTATGAAGTGACGCCTGCAGGGCCGGACGGCAGCACCGTGTGGTTTGTGTTTCACTGCAGGCCCGTCGGCGGCACGCACTTTGGTTTTCTAAGATTTCCCTACTTTTTTCAGCAGCGAGGCGCGGCCTGGCACGGTGAGCGCTGCAGGTTTATGCCCCAAGGGTGAAGATAAGCACTCCGACACCGAGTGAGTCGGTCTGAGCGGAGCAGCAGACTCTCAGACGGAGAGAGAGACGCTGTGAGAGCCCAGCGCCGTGGCAGCGTCCAGGGGCTGGAGGTCTGGAGGTCTGGAGGTCTGGAGGTCTGGACCCTGCAGGACCGGCAGCCGTAGACGTCCAATCACCTTAAACCAAAGAGTGTGGTTGATGTTAATTGGCGTGACTTGGAAACTAGTGAGAAACCTGCTGTTGAACTTGAATCAAAGATCCAGATCGTTAACTGGATTTCTCCTTCCAGCTGTACACGTTCCTCGTTACGTTTTACCGCTGCAGCGTGCAGGACTCGCTCATCGCCGCCTCCCAGGGTCCCGTGCAGCAAAGCAGCTGGAGCAGATCCTTCAGAGAGTCACTCCACTGATGCTTGACATGTTTGACTTTGCTGCGATGGATCACCTCCGCTCTCTTTGATCTGCTCTAGCAAGGAGAGCGAGCGAGCTGTACCCAGAATGCCGTTTGGCGGTGTAACAGCTGATAGGGTCCCCTCTCAGTGCACTACGGTGTGTGGCTCTGGTGGTAGTAATGCACTGATCCATCACTTTGGGTTCTTTGTTAAGCTTTTCAGCTTTCGTCTGTTTAATGTGATAATGAACTGAACATCTTCAGGTTCTTCTGCTTCTTGATTTTGAGGGATTTTTCTGTTTTTCTGGCGCTTCACACGAGCTGTGACGGACGCTGCGCTGTGATTGGTTTGCGGCCCAACGTGTAGTCTGCTGCGACACAGGAACGCCTCAAAAGATTTAAATATATATATTCTGTTCCCAGCGTCACTTCCCAGAGCCGCCTGCGCCTGAAATAACTCAGAACTGCATGAATAAGGCTCCTCTGCAGCCGTTTTTCTCCTCTTTTCACTTCCTCGTGTTCCACTACAGTTAAAAGTGTGTGTGAGCTGCTGTTTATCTGACCGGCCACAGTGTTTACTGCTTCTTTAGTCACCGGCTGTAAAGAACAGTCACCTGCTCGTTGGCTCCTCGTGGAGGTTAACCGCCTCTGAAACGGTGCAAAGTTTATGTGTGTGTTTAAGGGGAAAGGGTGTGTGTGTGTGTGTGTGTGTGTGTGTGTGTGTGTGTGTGTGTGCTGGTGTTCATTAGCAGGAAAACACAGATGCTGGCTGTGTTGTGGCCTGCAGCTCTGGACCCACCAGCTGTGAGATCAGCCTACACTTCCAGTGAACTGACCCCGAGGTCGACCGGTCCACCCACGCTCTGAGTGTGTGTGTGTGTGTGTGTGTGTGTGCAGATCCACACCACACACATGCAGCGGTGAATACGAGCCATTCAGCCCACAGCTCATACACTCCACGGGCTGTAAAAATCACAGTATTGTTCCTGGAGCTTTCAGCCTGCTCAGCGTGTTGATCCACTCTGCAGGCTGATGGAGACACTGTACGTTACTGCTCTCCACCTCTGACCTCTGACCTCTGACCTCCGACCTCTGTCACCGCTGATGAATCACTCTCTGCCGCCTGGTTAAGGGCTGCTGGAGACACCGATTCTTTTCGCATAATGTCATTCTTCATTGCCCCACATGGGAAACCAGCTTTTCTCCGGCCCTCCGTCCTTTGTGTCACCACCTCTGGAGTCTGTGAGCCGCTGAAGAGTAAAACAGCTAGAAAATGGAGGGAGGTGAAGGGGTGGTTGACTGTAGAGAAGAAGTGGACGTAGCTTCCTGGTCTGAACAGCGAAGCCTTAAAGCTGCGTCCTCTCCAGTGTCCAGCAGGGGGCGACTCCACCGGCTCCAAACAGAAGTCTGATTGGATGAAAGTCAATGAGGAAATGAGGCGACTTCTCTCCTGATTTATCAGCTCAGTGAACAGTTTCTGCTCTCAGTCTCTAGTTTACAGTCTTCTTCAGCACAGCAGGACGTTTAGTAGATTATGGTCCATTTAGAGGAAGATACACCAGGAAGAGGGTCACTGACCAATCAGAGGAGGGTCCTGACTGAGCCTGACCGATCAGAGGAGGGTCCTGACTGAGCCTGACCGATCAGAGGAGTGTCCTGACTGAGCCTGACCGATCAGAGGAGGGTCCTGACTGAACCTGACCGATCAGAGGAGGGTCCTGACTGAACCTGACCGATAAGAGGAGGGTCCTGACTGAACCTGACCAATCAGAGGAGGGTCCTGACTGAACCTGACCAATCAGAGGAGGGTCCTGACTGAACCTGACCAATCAGAGGAGGGTCCTGACTGAACCTGACCAATCAGAGGAGGGTCCTGACTGAACCTGACCGATCAGAGGAGGGTCCTGACTGAACCTGACCGATAAGAGGAGGGTCCTGACTGAACCTGGACCAGTGTAGGTTTTTCACAATAAAAGCCTCCTCATCAGGCATCATAAATAACCAATGTCAACGTTAGCTTGAGGACACAGTAGATATCTGATTCCTCTTCTTTATCTCAGTTGTATTTGTTGCTGTTGTTGCCACTGGAGCTCCTTATTGTTTTTATTTCATACTCTGGACTATGAGGTGGTTTTCTGGCCATGAATCCAGTGACGAGCACAGACGCAGCCCCAGACTGAGCGTTAAAGCTTTGGTAAAACTCTCTCTTTGGGCTCAGTACACACAGGAATGTCATTAAGGCGTTTTAATGTTCCTTGTGTGTTCAGGCTTTACCGTTATGGAATGTCATGGTGAGAGCGGAGCAACAAAGGCTGCCTTTCAATGTGGGGGAGACGTCCGAGCGTCTCGGCTTTCCCACCCACCCACCCCCACCCGACCGACCGCTCGCTGAAGTAAAAGTATTAAAACACCAAAGTAAAACTGAGATATGATGTGTGGAAGTTCTGCATTCACACTTTTATTGAAGTAAAAGTAAAGAAGGATCGACTGAGTCATGTTTCAGGTGAGTTGAAGAAGGGATGAAAGAGGGAAAACCAAAAAAGAGAAGAAGAAATGTAAGACAGGGAGGAAGGAGGAGAGTAGAGAGGACAGGCAGAAGAAGAAAAGACAGAGTGGAAATAAGGGAGCACAGAGAGGAACAAGAGAAGACTGAAATGAAGCACAAGATACGAAAAGAGCGAAGAAGAGACGAGAGAGGATCCTTCATGAGTCTGAATGAAAGAGTTTGGTCTTTATGGAAAGCTTCTAGAGATTAAACTGTTATGAGCTGGTGCTGTACAGATAAAGATTGATTGACTGATTGATTGATTGATGGGCAGCACGGTGGTGTGGTGGTGCTGAGTGGTTTTCTGCCAGTCCAGGGTGACCCCGCCTCTCATTGGCTGCAGCTCCCCCTTGACCCCGACAGATAATGGATGGATGGATGGATGGATGATTGATTGATAACGGGCCAAGAAACCAGGAGACTTCCTGATATCCAGAGGGTCTAAACCCTCAGTGGACAGGGTGCATGTAGAGGGGGAGGTGGGGAGCCACATCTTCACTCTGTATTTTAACTCATCGTCGTGTTAACCATCGGGGAACGAGGGGACGTGGAGATCCTGGGCAGGGCGCCGGAGAGCTGAAGGGCAGTAAAACACGCTGCGTGATGCTAACGTGAGTCCTAACTCAGTGAGATGTTAACACGCAGACATGAAGCACACATTAGACCATCCAGGGTGACCTCCACCTCCAGAGGACATCATCCTCTCTGATGTTCATCCAGAATAAAGCTCCAGAAATCAGCCGACAAGAGACGCTTCAGAACCTCATAGAGAATCTGTCTGTTTTTAAGTTTCCTTCAGTCTCTCAGTGATCCAGCGACGGTTGTCAGTGCGTCCATGAGTCCACTGCAGACGGGAGCTGCTGGCAGATGGTTCGGCCTGATAGACTAAACAGCAGCTCCTGCCTGCAGCTGACACGGAGGAGCTTTTTACAGGACTGGTGGATGTATTATTAACATCAGTTGGCATGTTGGTAGCAGAACAGGCCCGTTTGTTGGTGTTAGCGTGTTTCCAGGTTAGCAGAGACATTTCGGACTTCCTCCATTCACTTTTAAATACCAGAATGTTGCTCCAGATGGGATTTAAACGACAGAAGGAGCAGCAGGTTTGCAGAAAAACAGAACCAGAGACCAGTGCAGGTGATGTTAAAAATCTAAATCAACATCTGCTTTGTCAAAGAAGAAGATAGAGGTTTATATCTGCTAATGTCCCAGGATTTACTTCAAATCCAAAGAAGCGACACCTGAAGTATCCGTTATAAATCCAAGCGATCACGTACATAAATGACGTTTTGTCCTCCTCTGCGTTGGAAAGTAGAAACCCTCTGTTAAATCTGAACACCCACACGGCAGCGAGTGGAAGATGATCCACGGTGGGAAAGTTTACAGGCTGCAAGGTCGAGGGAGGAGGAAGCAGCTGGACGGTGTGATGTGATGCAAGGCGGAGGAAATCCAGGGAATTAGAGCAGATAAGTGAAGGCCGCAGAGCCACAGCGCACAGATGTCCGAGTCCCCGGAGAGGATTCCTCTGTAAGAGAGGAGTCAGTGTGGCGTGTTCCCGAAGGACGAGGCGCTTCGGCGTGAAAATACTTCAAGTGGGAGCAACAGAGCAGATTTCAAAGAGGCTTTCACAGACTTGGCTGCTCAAGGAGAAGCTGCAATGATCAGTTTGCAACCAGAGAGGACGGGAAGGCCACTTGGCTGCTGGACTTACAGGAGCAGTTCAACATTTTGGAAAATCCACCTAATCCCTTTCTGTCTGAGAGTTAAGATGTTCAGATGGAGCTTAGTCTCGTGTCTGAGTGTTCGGTACAGAGCCTAGCTTAGCATAATGACTGGGAGCAGGAGGAAGCAAACACGACATGTTTCGGCTTCAAACAGAGCTATGAAAACCACAGCTTGTGGTTGTGGGGCCAGTTATATACTGGGACTATTTCTTAAAAGGATAACTGAGAATGGGCTGCTGGTAGCTGCTAATGGCTGCAATGTAAAAGTAAAAGCTTGTTTGATCCACTGACAGGCTCAGAGTGTTATTCTAAGTGTGTGACAGCATCATGGAAAGGATCCCTACAGAGAGAGACCTGGAAGATCCTTTTGGTTTAACCACAAACAGCACACACACCAGACTACATTCACTAAAACAGGGATTTTAGAGAACAGGACACAGGAGCTGCTGCTCTGCTGCTGCCTCCATCAGTCAGTGTGTTTGTGTCATTGAGAGTTACACAAATATTGTGTTGGATATGAACCGACCCTTTAAAACACCAAAGTAACACAAGAACACAATCGAACTAACTGATCGAGACAGAGGCAAACTAGCAGCTCCTGTGTAAAATCACCGTTTTTTTCAAAGGAATTTGGTGGCTTTGAATCAAGCGAAACAGCTGCTGTTTCTGGCTAAACAAAGTAATTTGGAATATGTAAAAACGGGGCTGATACTGTGTCAGTCTGTTCAGTCCCAACACAAATGCTTCTTTTCCCTTCCCTTCTCTTAGACAAGCAGCCGTGGCACATTTAGTGCGTACAGCTGGGAAATGAGGGGAAAAATGGCTGCTGCTAATTAAGTAAGAGCAAAGGAGCGGGTGGTTTAGTGGCTGGTTGGTTAGCAGCAGCTTGTCCAATTCCCTCTTTCATCCATTCAGTACTCCCTGTATGACAGACGCTAATGAGTCTACTCACTAATGAGCATTAAACTGAGATATCAGACACTCATTATTCATCAATGCCCTTTTTTGTAAACAGAGAGTAGCACATGTGTAATGGAGACGACTTCACTGCTCCAGTGTGAGAATATTCTCCTGACAACACAGTGAAGTGTGACTGTATGATTCTACCAACAGCTACACACACACACACACACACACACACACACACACACACACACACACACACACACACACACACACACACACACACACACACACACACACACACACACACACACTTCCAGGTTTTACCTGAGAAAGGAGAACGATCCACAGAGACAGACGACAGGTAGACCTATTTCAGGTACTTAGGAGCTAAAGGAAAATCCAGCATTTTTACCTCTCTGTCCTCATCCTGGTGTCTGAGTGACTGGTAGGTAGTAAAAGTGTTGGAACTGGTCCAGTAGATCACCTCAGCCAGCAGACACCAAACGGGCTGCAATGGCTGCAACGTGATCCTTTGGGACAACTGCACCTGATCACAGTAGGTCCACTAAAAGAGCTTGTTTGATCCACTGACAGGCTCAGAGTGTTATTCTAAGTGTGTGACAGCATCATGGAAAGGATCCCTACAGAGAGAGACCTGGAAGATCCTTTTGGTTTAACCACAAACAGCACACACACCAGACTACATTCACTAAAACAGGGATTTTAGAGAACAGAAGATGAGAGTTGCTGGGCTACAGCTGCCTTGACTGGTTAGTTTCTTTGTGTTATTATGTGTTTCACAAATATAGTGTTGGATCCAAAACACTTTGGTCACACAGTAACACAAACAAATGATCTGAGGAAGACGACAGTAGACCAGCAGCTCCTGTGTAAAATTACTGTTTTGGTCAATGGAGTCTGGTGGCTTTGCATATAATGGCTATATCTGGATATCTATCAGTTGTTCTGTTTGTGTTATTGTGTTTTAAAGTTTAGTTCGGATCCAACCATCCACCTTATCTGTATAATGCACAACACAAACAACAACTGCCGGCTGAGGTGATCTACTGGACCAATTCCAACACTTTTGGTACCTACCAGTCATTCAGACCGAAGTTACCCTTTAATAAAATCAACCTCCAGCTGCAGTGTGTCATGAAATTTGTGTGCACCAGACCATAACGATCAATGAAATCCTGGTTTGGCAAAACTGACTGCACCTTAAACACATCCAAAGTGCTGCTACTGCGTTTAATAACGGATGGAAGGTAAAAATCAGACATCTAGATAAAGAAAAAAACCTATATGATCACTGGAAACTATAACATTTCTATTTGCATGTAGCGCTCCTCCTCCTCCTCCTCCTCCTCCTCCTCCTCCTCCTCCTCCTCAGACCAAACTACACTATAAACGCAGTGATACAGACGAGTAAGGACACAAAAGGTCTCACGTTTAAAGTTAATTTCCAGAGACGAGCACTGAGACGATGAGCGGCTGAGTGGAAGGCAGGATGTTCTGCTGTGGCTTCATGGGGTCCAGCTGGCAGGACGGCTTCAGCTTGAGAGACGCAGCACTCTGAAACGTTAACATTCAGTCCTGTCAGGAGTTATGGACCGTCTGCAGATGTTTACGAGTCAGGAAACAGATGAAGGGCCGAATATCCACATTATCTAAACTCTCCTCTTCAACATGTTGAAAAGATGGATGATCGGCCCTCATCACTCTGCTCTCATCGGCTTTATCTCGGCTTCTTTCTCTCAGTTAATAACAGAGTCTCTCTTTCTCTCGGGCCAATTAGCCCCGTCTGCATACCTGTCCCTCCTGTCTGTCTGCTCTTCTTCGTCTCCTCTTCCTCCGTCCACCTCCGCCGCCCGTCTGTCACACTTCCTCCCGCTCGGGCTCGTCCACTCATCTGGAATACCTGCAGACATCCACGATTTCAATCCTCATGTGTTGATAACAAGACCTCATATGATGTAAAGTTAATAATAATGATAATATCTTCTAATAGCGTCTTTAAAAACAGAGTTAACGAGGTGCTCTGACAGACAATAACAGAACAACAGGAGCTTTGAGGATGAGAGCGAGAAGAAAAAGACAAGAGAGCGAAGGCCGGAGACGAACGACTGACTCTGTGAGGCTGCTGATGACGGCAGCCGTAGTAATTTAGAGGGTTTTCACTTGATTGTCGTCGGGTTCTCTGCTCTGTTTGGTTGTTCCTGTCAGAGTCGTGTGTTTGGGTTTATCTCCTGCAGCTTAACGAGACACTGTGGTGTATCCAGAGTTGACTCACAGCTTCTCTTAATCATCTGTGAGAGAAACTGTGAGGGAGCGCTGCAGCAGGAGGCCCGTTGTGTTGTAAACGGACACCCGTGGTCCGGCAGGTGATGTGAGGCTGGAGGAGTGTGTGATGTCTGGCTGGAGTCCCTGAGCTTCTGGATGACTGATGTTTGTGTTGGAATGCGGGCAGAGCGAGGATTAGCTGGGTAATCCCTGACTAGAACTACGCTAATCCTCATCCTCATCCCTCACACCTCCGGACACTGAGCCGTTCAGACGCTGCACATCAGAGAGTGTCTCTGCAGTGTGGGAGCTCAGACCTCCTTCAGGTCTGCTCAGGTAAAGACAAACATGTGAGGGTCAAAGTCACCATGTGGACAAAACGGATCAAAACGGCCTTAAAACTACAGGTCGGTTGGATTCTGGTTTTTCCAGTCTGGTCCACAGACTGTATAGAGCAGTGTTGGTCCAGCAGGGGGCGACTCCACTGGCTCCAAACAGGACTCTGATTCGATGGAAGTCAATGAGGAAATGAGGCGACTTCTCTCAGTGAACATTTTCCTGCTCACAATCCAATGAGAGGAGGGTCCTGACTGATCCTGACCGATCAGAGGAGGGTCCTGACTGATCCTGACCGATCAGAGGAGGGTCCTGACTGATCCTGACCGATCAGAGGAGGGTCCCGACTGATCCTGACCGATCAGAGGAGGGTCCCGACTGATCCTGACCGATCAGAGGAGGGTCCTGACTGATCCTGACCGATCAGAGGAGGGTCCCGACTGAACCCGACCGACCAGAGGAGGGTCCCGACTGAACCCGACCGATCAGAGGAGGGTCCCGACTGAACCTGACCAATCAGAGGAGGGTCCCGACTGAACCTGACCAATCAGACGCTGGGAAAAAAAAACTAATGTGTCACTTCTGGCTCCAAATTCAAGATGGCGGCGGTCTTTAACCCAGATGGTTTTTTTTGCTAATGCTAACAACAGTGCACAAACTAGTGAGCTACATCTTGGTCCCATTTAGAGGAGAATAGACCAGGAAGAAGAGAGGATTCAGGGCGGGACTACCTGGTGACTAACCAGATCAGAAGTGAGTTGTGCCTAAACCTTCATGGGATGAACGTCACCTCTGCCGACGCCTGTAAAGTTTGAGGTCTTCCTAGCAGCCTGTGGTCTGGTCTGGTCTGGTGTACGAGCTTAACCCAGTTTGCGTCTATGTGACCTTCCACCTCTGCTCTATGTGTCCCTCCGGTCTGCCGTACAGTGTCTGGAGTTCGGCGAGGGCTCGGTGACGGGGGACATGTGCGAGGACCTGTGCGTGCTCGGCCTGGTGGAGTACAAGCGCTGCCTCTACTACGAGAACGGAAAGAAGGTGATCGAGGCGCGCTGGAGAGGAAACCCCATCATCCTCAAGTCCAAACTGGAGAACTTCTCCTCCTACGAGCCGCTGGGAATACTGGACTACCAGGTGGCGTCAGCGCTTTGCTAAATCCACATCAGTGTACATCGAGAATGACTCCCAATAATCCATCTCCTGCCCTCTTCCCAACAGGACACAGCAGAGGAGCTCTCCCCTCTTGATGTGGTTTTCTACGCCACTCTGGAAGTAAGTCAGATCAGCTTTTTGGTGCCAATAAGGCCGATCACACCTGAATCTGTCCACTGTGCACTAGTGCGTGTTTCTTTTGTCTGTTCGCAGGTACGAAACTCTCTGGGGCTGGCTGAGGAGGACGAGGACGGAGGAGGAGGAGGAGGAGGAGGAGGAGGAGGGAATAACAGCTCTCTGGCCAGACTTTGGGGGAAGAAGCTGGAAAACAGAGATAAGAGTTACTCCAGAGCAGAGCTGGCCTCGCTCTGGTCTCTGCTGCAGCAGGAGGAGTACACCTTCCTCAGGTAACCCAACGAGGGTCACACAGGGAGTAACTGCCCCAGAAATACCCCCAACTGTTTCACTGTTCTGTCAGGTTTCAACGCTCAAAAGCAGGAAAACATTTGTGTGTTTGTATTTATAAAATAGAAAACATCTATTGGTGAAATCTTAAAGCTTAAAATCCGTCCTCTGGAGCATCCTGATCACATGGACAACGTATTAATAGTCCACTGTGATTCTGCTGCTGTAACCGGACACTCGTGGTCCGGCAGGTGATGGGGAGGCTGGAGGAGCCGCAGATGTCTGGATTTACTGCCTGAGCTTCTGGATGACACATAAAATGTCTCTGCAAAACAGACGACATGTGAAAAGCCAAAAATGCGTCCACAGAGAACGAAGGGACAGGAAGGGACATGAAGGGACATGAAGGGACAGGAAGGGACATGAAGGAACATGAAGGGACATGAAGGGACATGAAGGGACATAAAGGAACATGAAGGGACATGAAGGGACATGAAGGGACATGAAGGGACAGGAAGGGACATGAAGGGACATGAAGGGACACGAAGGGACACGAAGGGACATGAAGGGACAGGAAGGGACACGAAGGGACACGAAGGGACAGGAAGGGACACGAAGGGACAGGAAGGGACATGAAGGGACACGAAGGGACATGAAGGGACACGAAGGGACACGAAGGGACACGAAGGGACACGAAGGGACATGAAGGGACACAAAGGGACACAAAGGGACATAAAGGGACATAAAGGAACATGAAGGGACATGAAGGGACATGAAGGGACATGAAGGGACACGAAGGGACAGGAAGGGACATGAAGGGACACGAAGGGACACGAAGGGACATGAAGGGACATAAAGGGACATAAAGGAACATGAAGGGACATGAAGGGACATGAAGGGACATGAAGGGACATGAAGGGACACGAAGGGACATGAAGGGACAGGAAGGGACATAAAGGGACATGAAGGGACATGAAGGGACATGAAGGGACACAAAGGGACATGAAGGGACATGAAGGGACATAAAGGAACATGAAGGGACATGAAGGGACACGAAGGGACAGGAAGGGACATGAAGGGACATGAAGGGACATAAAGGGACATGAAGGGACATGAAGGGACAGGAAGGGACATGAAGGGACACGAAGGGACAGGAAGGGACATAAAGGGACACGAAGGGACAGGAAGGGACATGAAGGGACATGAAGGGACACGAAGGGACAGGAAGGGACATGAAGGGACATGAAGGGACATAAAGGGACATAAAGGGACATAAAGGAACATGAAGGGACATGAAGGGACACGAAGGGACATGAAGGGACATGAAGGGACATAAAGGGACATAAAGGGACATAAAGGAACATGAAGGGACATGAAGGGACATGAAGGGACATAAAGGGACAGGAAGGGACACGAAGGGACAGGAAGGGACACGAAGGGACAGGAAGGGACAGGAAGGGACTGTCACGGTGATCTGGAGCAGGATGGAAAACCCTTCAGATCATCAGACCACGATGAGTCACAGCAGACTTTGAGATGCTGGGCCTGTGGTTGTTGAAACATCTCTCCCTGGACCACAGTATGTGACCGACGTCGCCATCTTTAGATTCCCAAAAGCCACAGAACCACATCTCTGCCATCTTCTTAACAAAGTGCTGAAGTCGTACCGAACACACTCGTCCTTCAGACGGTTTTGTGGGCAGAGCTGGAGGACGAAAAAAAGAGAGAGACTTGCTTTCCGCCTGAGGGCACAGATGCTCGGACAGCCCGACAGGCCGGACGCCAAAACTCAGGCGAGTCCAAAAATAAAAGCGAGGTGACCTGTGCTGCTGCTTATCTGGAGGCCTGCAGACAGAGCTGCTCTGACAAATGGAGGCTAGGATGTAAAAAAAGAAGCATGTGAGTGTGAGTGTGGTTCTTTGGAGGGGGGTTGGATGGATACATGGACAGAAACAACAGACCGATAACGGCTTATACACCAAAAACTCACCTGTTCCATCGTTACCGAGAGATTTATTATCCCGTCAGCCGTTATTTTGTGGTCTGTAACATGTCACTCACATTTAAACTCAACTTGTATCATCAGTGATCAGTTAATGATCTGTTCATCTGATCCTGGTTGTGAAGCAGTGTGTTAAATGATCGCTGTGTGTGACGATGGCTTCACACTGATGATGCTTTACAGGTGCAGGTGAGTTATTGGTGATGCAGCAGCTGTAAATCATCACAGCTGTGAGGGAGAAAAGCTCTTGAGACACAATTGCTTTAACTCTCACTTTGCTGTTCTGCACTTTGAGGTCCAGAGCTGCAAACGGATGGTTTTCAGGGGGGGTTGAGACTATTTATGTGGTATCTTTTACCTGAGATGAACAGCACGGTGAAGAGGCAGACACAAAATGGGGAATGCGTGTGATTCGTATATGCCGCCGCTTCTATCTGACCTGTAGAAAACTTCTGTTTTCATGCGTCCACATAGTTTAAATCGTGAACACAGAGTTTAATGCATCTGCCCCCCCCCTCCGTGTGTCCTGTACCACTGTCCTCCATCACTGAGCAGCCTGAAGCAGCAGGACGACACACAGTGACGGCAGGATGGCTACTATGAACAGACCAGTGTTAGTGACTGAGTCTGCAGCGGTGCCTTCTGCTAAGCGTTAGCATGCTAACGTTTGCTAATGAACACAAAGCACAGCAGGGGCTGATGGGAATGTCGTTAGTTCTGCAGGTATTCGGTCACAAACCAAATTATTGTCGACGTTAGCACGTTGACCCGATGATGGCGTGAGAGGAAAAGCCACAGGATCCAGATTTAGATTGATCCTCAGTCCATCCAGCAGCGGCTGAGACGTTTCAGTCTGAACCACAAATACAAACCTCGTTGTGACGCTACAGGAAGGTTCAGTATTGCAATGCATTCTGGGACCTGTAGTCTTATGTTTTGTGTATTTAAACTTCATGAATGAGTTTTTGTCACGCTCAAACTGAGCTGCTGGGCAGGAAGGACTGTACATCTGTGAACACTCACACTCACTCTGCTGCGCCTTCATCTTCTCCTCCAGAGTCCTGCAGGACCTCAGCACCCACGTGGCCAAGGTGTTGGGCTCCTGCGGTCACTTCTACGCGGTGGAGTACCTGTCTGCCGGCCACGCTTGGGACCAGAACATCTTCTCCCTGGAGGAGGTGGCTGTTCCCGGGCTGCAGGGGGGTCAGGGCCAAGCCGGAGCCCGGGGGAGGTGGAACGCCAGGGAGATGGTGCACCGCATCGCGCTGAGTTTTCTGGACATGGTGTGGCACTTCGACAACGACTTCACCCACAAGCTGCACCTCTGTGACATCAAACCAGAGAACTTTGCCATCAGGAAGGACCTGACGGTGAGTTTGGTGACCTTCTCCTCCAGAGGGGCTCACAATGAAAACCGCCAAGCAAGTCTGAGAGAGCTTCATGTTTTCTGAGAATATAATGGGTATAAATAGAACAGAAGCACGGAGATAAAGGGATGCTGTTTTTAAAAAGCTATTAGAGAGAGAGAGAGATGGAGATCAGAGTGGATGGTGGGTTACGTGAGGGGGTTTTGTCTCTAAGAGATGCTGTTTTTTCTTTTTAAAGCAGAAGATGTGCTGCTCTGCATCCACTGTTAGCTAGAGCAACACACACACACACACACACACACACACACACACACACACACACACACCTATCTATGATGGAAAAGGTCACCTGTGACATAAATCTCTGCATTATTAAAGCACTGAAGCACATTTAGTTTCCTTGTCAGACGCCTGATGCTTTCTGATCATGATCATGTATTTCTGATCACATGATCAGGACGGTGGAGGAGAACTCCATGTCCTTTACTTCTTGGTGGAAACCTTTGGAGAAAACTGTAACCTGCTTTGAATGTTAAAACGTCAACTGAGTCACACAAAGTCAGAAGCAGAGAGACAGCTGACAAACTGTCCTGATGAGAGAAGCTGTGTGAGATGGACGGTGATGAGACTGCTCATCCATACAAACTGAAATATGAACATTAGTGATTTATTCTACCCAAAAACTGCACACGAGGGGGGGGTGAAGGTAGAAATACTTTTTCCAAGCCACAGCCTCCCAACAGCCTCCACGAGACGACAGGATGGAGCCTGGGAGACGAAACCCAGGGCAAAAAAAACACACAAGCCACAAAAACAACTTCAGGTTTACAGAAAGATGCTGCTGGGGTTAAAATAAGTGAGTGAGACAAAGTACAAACAGCAGACACATACTGTCGGTTTCACGCTGCATCATCTTCTCCTTTGGTCCCGTCATCATGACTGCAGACTGTCAAACAGCCTTGAAAGAATAAAACAAGACGCCCACTGCTGTTGTTTTTAGTACGAGGAAGAAACCGTTCAGAGACTTTTTAATGAAACACGAGAATATTGGATTTCAAAATGAGGAGGAAAGTGTAGCGTGACGTTTTCCAACACAAAAGGAATTTTCTCTCCATATCTGTTGTTCTTGGAGGAAACATGAAACCACAGAACGGCTTCATTTCAGCCAAAGATTAAAGCGAAAGGACGCTCCCCATGTGACCACGTCTGATAAAACACAGCTTCAGCTCCAATAAGGCTGCATGCAGAGTTTCCTTTGAGATGGAGCCAAACATCGTCACTTTTTAATCAAGCTGATATCTTATTATTCATTTCTGGTATTGATACCAACACTGTGCTAAAAATGAAGCCTGGTGAAGGCAGCGTTCTTCCCTCTGTGTTTTCCAAAAGTTGTTTTCTCAGTGTTATCAGATGTTCTCTGGGTTTCGCAGCAGACTGAGACAGACTGTCATTAATTCAGCGCCCTGTCAGATCTGTGCTGGGCTTCACCCAAACTGTTTCATCTTTCACACTTCAGGCTCGTCGCTCCTGAAAAAAGAGCCGTTAATAATAAAAACAAGCAGAGCCGAGGCCGATCTGTGGCTCCAGCACACGTCAAGTAAACCAGAGGCTGATTATTGATCTGAGCAGGATTATTGTTTTCTGTCTTTGAGAGGAAACAGATTTAACTGTTCGTTCACACTCAAACCAACAATGACTTTAGTAACATACTGTGTTTCTAAAAGCCTCATATATTTATTCTACCTTCTTCTTTTACCACATGCTGTGAACTCCAGCAGTCTGTGTCTGTTACAACACAGACACACCTGAGGGGCTGAGGACTCACCTGCCGGCAGGTCGGCGTGAAACGTCCAGTAAACAAACACCTCAGTTCACCTCAGCAGCATCAGCAGCCACTGGAAGAACAGACAGGACATTAGCACACAGTATGTGTACATAACGCAGAGCATCTCCAGGTATCAGAGCATCTCCAGGTGTCAGAGCATCTCCAGGTGTCAGAGCATCTCCAGGTGTCAGAGCATCTCCAGGTGTCAGAGCATCTCCAGGTGTCAGAGTATCTCCAGGTGTCAGAGCATCTCCAGGTATCAGAGCATCTCCAGGTATCAGAGCATCTCCAGGTATCAGAGCATCTCCAGGTGTCAGAGCATCTCCAGGTGTCAGAGCATCTCCAGGTGTCAGAGCATCTCCAGGTGTCAGAGCATCTCCAGGTGTCAGAGCATCTCCAGGTGTCAGAGCATCTCCAGGTGTCAGACTATCTCCAGGTGTCAGAGCATCTCCAGGTGTCAGAGCATCTCCAGGTGTCAGACTATCTCCAGGTGTCAGAGCATCTCCAGGTGTCAGACTATCTCCAGGTGTCAGAGCATCTCCAGGTGTCAGAGCATCTCCAGGTATCAGAGCATCTCCAGGTATCAGAGCATCTCCAGGTGTCAGAGTATCTCCAGGTATCAGAGTATCTCCAGGTGTCAGAGTATCTCCAGGTGTCAGAGCATCTCCAGGTGTCAGAGCATCTCCAGGTGTCAGAGCATCTCCAGGTGTCAGACTATCTCCAGGTGTCAGAGCATCTCCAGGTGTCAGAGCATCTCCAGGTGTCAGACTATCTCCAGGTGTCAGAGCATCTCCAGGTGTCAGAGCATCTCCAGGTATCAGAGTATCTCCAGGTGTCAGAGCATCTCCAGGTATCAGAGCATCTCCAGGTATCAGAGCATCTCCAGGTGTCAGAGCATCTCCAGGTATCAGAGTATCTCCAGGTGTCAGAGTATCTCCAGGTGTCAGAGCATCTCCAGGTGTCAGAGCATCTCCAGGTGTCAGAGCATCTCCAGGTGTCAGAGCATCTCCAGGTGTCAGAGCATCTCCAGGTGTCAGAGGTGGGAATACAGCAGGAAGGTGACCCCTTCAGTCAGCTGTGCTCAGGGACTTTCTCTTAACTGAAGTGAATAATGTGGTTTCTTGTGTGATTTCACCATTAGAGCAAGTGACAGGTGAGTTAAATCCAACAGGTGAGCGCAGGTATGAAGTACAGAGACAGTATTCGGTTTAGAGATGTTTCACTACATTTGGACAAAAAAAGAGAAATAAAATGTTAATGTCAGCTGAGACCTCAGAATACTTAGTGACTATTGAGGCTGTAGCACAAAAAGAGAAGGTTAAATACTTTGATTACACCTGATGTTAAAATCTGTCTGGTTCACAGGTGAATGACGATGAAGTGATGAAGGGAAAGTTTTAGCTCATCTATAACTGCTCCGATTTATTTCACTGGACTCTCTGTTTTTATTATATTTATTGCACTGTAGTATCTTATTTTGAATTCATGTAGATCATAAAACAGACAAACGGATCTTGAATCTTGATCTGGACACTTTAGTGATCGATTTGAAGCCCTGAAACAGTTGTGTGTCGTTAAAATCAGTATTTGTTACCTTTAAAATTCATCTGATATGTTTAATGTTTAATAGACTATAAAAGTGATTAAATTAAAGGTGTGAATTGATCATTAAATGGTAAATGATCCACCAAAGGTAAACTGCACACACAGAATATTCAGTGTCCAGGTGAGATGGCCCAAGCGTGTGTGTGGCGCCCCCTGCAGGTGGTGGCGATCGACGTGGACATGGCGTTCTTCGAGCCCAAGATGAGGGACATCCTGGACCAGAACTGCAGCAGCGACGACGACTGCAACTTCTTCGACTGCTCGTCCCGCTGCAACCTGAGCAAGCGCAGGTGCAGCCCCCACCGCAGGAACAGCAACCTGCAGGTGAGCCTGAGCACAGGTGTGTGTGGGTGTGTGTGTGTGTGTGTGTGTGTGGCAGAATACGTCATGATCAATTAAAAGCTGTAAAATCAGTGTAAAAATAAAAGTCCTTTACTTTTGTAAAAGTCCAAAAGCATCAAAATATACTTACCTATAAGTATTTATTACGCAGAATGTCCCATTAAAGAATACAGCATATTATATTATAGAATTATAGTTATTGATGCATAAAGTCAACAATAACAGCTCTTTATCTTTAACCATAATAATAATAATACTAATATCTTTTATTTGTTGATTATATTATTTTTTATTAAAAGAGTCCGCAGTTACTAAAACTATCAAATATAAGTAGTGAAGTATTTATTTACAGTATTTCCCCACAACATGCAGAGAAGAGAAATACTGGAAGTAAATGACCTTAAAAGTAAGTAAATGCAGTCGTGTTAAATAACTCAGAGTGTTTTAGTTTCATTTCAAAAGAAGTAAAACGAGTGAAGTTTAAAGTCTCTAATAAAAACACCTTATAGGAAGAATTCAGACTGAATATAGTAAATAAACCACTCAGTTATTTCTGCAGTACTGAATTTATTTATTTCTTTATGAGATAAAATTCACAGAACATCTCTTTTTAAATATTTGTTTTATTGTATGAAATCTATTTTAGATTCTAATAACTCTCTCTATCAGGTGCTCCAAAACTTTTAGAATCAATATATAAATATCCTATGGTGTAAATATTTATTTCATTTCATCACAATCCATATATTTATATCTATATTTATATTTATATTTATATTTATATTTGCTATTTTTTGTCTTTTCTATTGCTTTGTTCTTTCACTGTCCCTGTTTATATTGTTGCTGCTGTAACAAGAAAATTTCCCCCTATGGGGGATAAAATAAAGAAATAAATAAAGAAGTCTAAAGTCAAAGGAACTATGATTTCAAACCATCAGTTTAATTTATAAAACGTAAGCAACCTTTGACTAATTAACTTCAGTAATGAATTTGTAGTTTAAATGACATAAATCAGGAGGAAAGTGTCGTAAAGAAGTTTTAATCATTAAAGAACATGGATGCATTTGTAAATTGATTTTTCAAAGAAACTGAAAAACATAAGAAAACAAAACTTCAGATTTGAATCTATTAATTTTCCTTTGCCGTCCTGTAGTTTCCGTGTGTCTGAGCCCGTTATTTAACTCACATTATTCTCATCCACATTCTCAGGTGAACTCTTCTATTAGCAGCTACCTGTGGAGGAGTTATTACTCACGCTGCCGTAACGAGGCGGCTGATAAATTACAGGGTTCTGCCCCTGAAAACTGGGCGATTCGTCTTTCACAACATTTAATTATACGTCGTGTGTGCAGAAAGCGCCGTCTGGAATGATAATTACTGATGTGAGGACAGGAGGCCACGGCGTGTTTCTAAATCCACCGCAGGAGATATTTCACCAGAAGAAGAAGAAGTGGATGTGCTGTTAATCCATTTTCATTGATTCTTTTCTTTCTTTCTTTCTTTTTGCCCTAAAAATCTGTAGAAAGTTAATTTTATAGCTTTGAGTCTATTTTATTTTGAAAGAAATTGCTAAAAACATTGTGGAAATATTAAAGTATGTCCTCATTTTAATTATGGAGAAATATATATAATATAATATATATAATATAATATAATATAATATAATATAAAATAAATGAATGTGTATAATGTGAATAAGAAGAAAACACAGAAAGGCCCAAAGAAGAAAATAGAAAGTGGAATAAAAGGAAAGGGGAATAATGTGTCATCATTGACTGAAGCTAAATCAGATCATTTTATATCAAAACTAAGATTAAATCAATCATTGATTATAGTTCTAATGAACTGATTGTTGCTTCCTGTATTGAGTGCCAGTTTAATTCCTCAAATGTGAAATAAGTTACATTTCCACTCTGCCGACTTTACTTCATTGTTTAAATACAGAAATCTATAAACTGTGAAATTACATTTGTACATATTTGAAATATATATTTTCTAATTAGGCTTCATAGTTTAGTTTTATTTATTTTATTATTAATCTGTACGTTGTGTTTTGTGTGAGCAAAGTTCAGATCGTAACTATTAAATTTAACACATTAATATTATAGAGGCTTTAGCAACAATTTATGATTATAAATATAGTTAATATAGTTTAAATATGGTATATATTATAAATATAATACTACTAATAATAAATATATTAATCTAATTTGTCAGTAGATCCCATTTTAATCAGTGCTGCCTCATCAGATTGTTAAATCACTACAGAAAGTACTGACTTTCACACTATTACACAATATTATCAATAACGCTGCTAATCCTGACTATTAATGTAACAACATATCGCTCATTTTCATTATTGTGTTCATCGTTATAATAATAATAATGATAATAATAATAATAAATAATTAATAATAATAATAAAGACAATAATGATAATAATAATAATAAATAAATAATAATAATAATAAAGACAATAATGATAATAATAATAATGATAATAATAATAATAATAATAATAAAGACAATAATGATAATAATAATAATAATAATAATAATAATAATAATAATAATGATGATAATAATAATAAATAATTAATAATAATAATAATAAAGGCAATAATGATAATAATAATGGCAATATGATAATAATAATAATAAAGACAATAATGATAATAATAATAATAATAATAAAGACAATAATGATAATGATAATGATAATAATAATAATAATAATAGTACTAATCTTCGTTCGGCGTCTCTTCCGTTGAGACTACGTGAAACATCAACAGTAGCTTGAGGCCGTCGGCCTGTTGAGCGTCGGAGGAAATACCTGGGACACAAAAGCCAAGCCGGACATCACCGTCACCGCCGTCATTACCATGACAACGCCGGGACAGACTCTCATCACCCTGCCGGCTCCTGTATCACATGTCATATGATAGGCGATACCTGCATTCATCGGAGGAGAATGTGTGAATATGAGACGGAGGGAAAATGTTTTTCAGGGGTGATGACGGGATGAGATGCACAAACACGTAGTCAGACTACGGAAACGGAAACGTTTGCTTCTAACAAAGCAAAAACACATCCGTGATAGCAGACAGTTGTACTTGCAGGTTGCTAGAAGACGGGAAAATGGGAAAAGAAGAAATGAGATGCAAGACAATAAGCAAATAAAACAAGAAAAGAGGACAAAATATTGTTATCGGGGAAGAAGAAAGGAGAGATGATGAGGAAAGGGGGGAAAGAAAATAGAAGAGGAAAATAGAAAGCAATTAAAATAAAAGGAAAAGCGGAAAAGAACAAAGATATTAGCTGATGTGACAAAAGATGGAAAAAAGGGGAAGTTATTATTATTGTTATGAAAACTAAAGGAAATAAAAATTAAATTGGTAGATCTCGTCTTTAGCTTTTGGAGCATCTATGTATTTCAAACAATTTAAAAATCTTAAAACTAACTGGATAAAGACAAAATATCAGAGCGGATCCACCAGAAAAAGAGAACAAAAGACGTTGAATGGAAGATTTTTAAGAAAAGGGTGAGTAGAAAAAGATGTAAAGTAAAATTATGTGAGAAGAAGAGAGGACAGAAGGTGTTGATGACACAGCGATGACACGCTGCTGTCCTATTGGTCCATCTGAGGCTCCACAGGTGTCACCTGAACACGACCTCTGCTGACCCCCCGCCTGTCAATCATCTCAGAGAAAGGAGGCATTGTCGTTATGACTGTGTGTGTGTGTGTGTTGTTTGTTAATGAAAAGCGAGGCGTCATCTGCATAGTGACGGAGAAAGAAAAGCATCCTGCTCAGGATCGTTTACCTTTTGTCGTTTTCTTTTTTCCTTTCTTGTCCTCTCTCTACGTGCTCACCATCTCTTTCCTCACCTCCTCTTTACTTTCCTCTTCCTCCTCTACCTCTTTCTGTCCCTCACTTCATTTCATTTCATCTCTCATTTAACTGCTCTCTCCTCCTTCCCTTTCTATCTCTTCTTCTCTTTGTTCATTCCTCTCCTCTTTTTTCTTTGTCTTTACTGCGTTTGCCCTCACCTTCCTTCCACTACCTCTTTCCTTTCATCTCTCTCATCTTCATCCCTCTTTTTCTTTATATTTTTCTCTTCTGTTCTGTGTTGTCTCGTCTTTCTTTTTCTTTCCTCTCTCTCCACTCATTCCCGTCTTCTGTGCTCCTTCTTTTCTTCTTCTTCCTCCCATTTCATTTCCTCTGCCTTTTTTCCCCACTTCTTCAATCCTCTCTCTTCTTCTTCCTTCCCCTTCTTCTCTGCAGGTGATCTGTGAGAAGATCTTCAGGCCGTGGTTTTCTCCCACGCTGCTTGGGGCCAAAGCAGGACTCCCTCTGCAGGTAGGATGCTTTTTATTCTACATTTTAATTTGGTATTTATTTATGTTTTTTATCTAGATTTAAGCTCTCTGTTGTATTAGACTTTTTCATTCCATTTTTGAAATTATTTCTCATATGAATCCAAGAGTAATAGACAATAATGTTAATAATAATGTTATTTGTAAAGCACCTTTAAAAGTGCTTAACAGAACAAGTTTAGATGAAAATAACCAAATAACAACAAGTAAAGAATAGTGACGTAGCCATGAGGAGAGCAGCCAGGCAAACAAAAACAACACACAATACATTTAAACATTTTCAGTGACACCAGAAGTTATAAATTCTAGATATAATAGATGACAATCATTAACTAAAGTACTTTACATTTAATGAGAAAATCATCCTCTGCTCAACAATGAAATTCAGTCGAGGCTGCCCAGATATCAATTCAATTATCAGATTATTAATAAAGAAACAAAAAAATCTGAGCTGTGGACAAACTTGCAGATTTACTTTATCAGGCTTGTTTATTAAGTCACTTTCACTCCAACACCACGAAAGTCCCACATCTGTCAGAGTGGGATTCCCAATCTGTACAACAAATCAAACCTCCTATCTTCACAGTTTAAAGTCCGAAAAGGAAAAAACTCCACAAAAAACAGTTATAGGAACCTCAGGAAGAGCAACAGAGGAGAAGCCCAGTGGACGAGGTAGACTGAGTCAGCAGACAAGTGTACATACTTCTAATATGAAGTAAATATGAAGTTCAGTGGGTTAAAGAGTTTCAGGAACAGTGTGAAAGTGTTTGTGGAAGTTTTCATGGTTGAGTTTTTGGTCTTTTCCTGTTTTTGAACAGGTGGAGCTTCAGCGAGCAGTGCAGGAGTGTTCAGAGACAGGAGGAGGTGTGGAGGAGAAAGAGGAGGATGGAGGAGGAGGAGGAGGAGGAGGAGGAGGACAGGCAGGTCAGGGCAGGAGGGTCCATCAGCGTCTCCTCAACATCCTGACCCGCCTCCTCCAGGAGGGAGGGGCTTCAGCTGAGGGAGGAGGGGCCTGGGAGGGGAAAGGCCACGCCCACACGGCACTGAACTTCTGAGGAGAAGTGAGGATCGACGGTACGAAGGAGAAACCACAGACATTCATTTACTCGCTGCTTAATGGGAAACAATTAGTCCGGCGGCTAATTCCTCAGGTCCAGAGCCGCAGTTTGAGCCACCAGGAGGACGTTTCAATCAGCTCAAGAAGGATCAGAATCCAAATATTACAGGCTTTAGCTTCCTTAAACCCATTTGTGGGACATAGTCTGGATTATATTTGGTCTAACATGAACTATAAAGATGTACGATGTGGCCAACAGTATGTGGACACCCCTGACTGAACACACTCATGGTGAAGGGAAACGTTTGAGTTAGAAGTTAGTGTTTGTCTCTTTGTTGTTCCAACTTGAAAAAGCCTTCATGCACAAAGCAGCTCCATGAAGAAATAGTTTTGCCCAGCTAGGTATGGAGGACTGACCTGTGCAGAGCCTCGGCCTCAATCCAACACCTCTGGGACGAACTGGAACCCCGACTTTGATCCAGACTTGATCACCATCATCGTCGTCAGTGCTGCATCCCATCCTGCTGGTTCACTCTTTCACCACAGGTGTCGATTTGGCTCCGTTACTACCTCTGCTGACAGTAATGGAGGAACAAAAATGACTCACCCATTTCATCTACGTACGTGTCGAAGCAGAATAATGGTTGAACACTTTGGGAGTTAATCAAAAATAGATTTTCTGTCCCAGTTTCCGCATGAGATCCACAGACGTCAGTGTGTTTCCAGATGTTTCTGTAAACTATTGATGTGAACCACTTGGGATGTAGACGCATCCGGGACCAGGAGACTGAGTGGGACAATACCTTAAGTGTCTTCTCATCAGAGGAAGAGATTATGGATCCTCTCTGATTATTTCTTCCTTTACTTGTCCAGTTAGCCTCAGTGAGATTTAAAAAAAAACTCAGTCATTACAAACGCAAACATGTAAATGTTAGAAAAGCTGCAGACAAGACGTCACAGTGTGTAATGTAGTAAATGTATTATTCACTAATTATATCAATTAATAGGTAAATTAATGACTAATGGCTTCGTTGGTCACTTTTTAGGCCTTAAGCATTCGGAGCAATTTGGGTTTTTTAAAGCAGATGACTCATATTTTTGACTGAAACTGCCACAGTTAAACTGCCACTAAACAGTTTCATCTCCCATAAAATACAGTATATCTTCATTCAGCACATCTGATCCTTGATAGTAGAACCATGAATGTAAATACAGTGTAATGTGACGCTGCACTGACTGAATACAATCAGTGAGTTTGTTTATGTAAATGACAGAAAAAGTTGCTGACCGTCAGAAGAACATTCAGTCTCTAACAGAAAGACGTCAGAGCTGCTGCCTTCTAGATTTGGTACTCTAAGTGTTTTTTAATCTGGATCAATAATCTACAAGGCCAGAGGCTGATAGCAGCTGTCTGAGACTTTAAGGGCTCCGTACAAGGAGGAAAAAAGTGAACCAACAAGTTTTTGTGAACTTGTAATTGAACAATATGCAGTTTAGGCCGCACTAACGTGGATCTACCAATTTTTGCCAGCAATTGTGGTGTGCTCCAGAAAAGGACTTTGTTCAACACACCAAACTGATGAAAATTGGAAAGAATTTGTCGGATAAACTGGAGTTTTTTTTAAAAAATCAAAAGAGAAAAATCAAAATGGTCGAACTCCAAACATCATCAGGACCAAACCAAAGACAGGATCTTGCACAGTCTAGTGACGGTAGAGTTACTTCTCTACCCGGAGCCCAACTTTCCTCCAAATCCTGCAAACCACAAACTGTAAACAGACCTTTTTGACCGTCCGCCCCGAGGTCGCACACGGTTCACGTTCATGTCTGACGGACTGGATAACGAGTGCTGTGATATCGTCAGTGAATCTGTAAGTCTTAATTGTACCGTAGATGTGTAGCGACTAAACAGCCTCTGTGGGACTGTGGGCTTCTGGAAAAGGACAAACTAAGTCATGTTTGACTTCATATGTATAGTTGAGCTGAAAAATAAAATCTATAATGATGTTCTGCTGTGTGTTACAGCACAGGCCTGTTTGTCATGAGTGCACAACGTCATCTTCCAGGTCAAGCGGCGGTACAACAGCAACAGCCGACCTCAGCGGCAACACAGACACAGTGTACAAACGTCCTTGCCATCATAGAGGGCAACAGTGTACTAAGAGACACAGCTCTAATAGAGGGCTGAAGCTCCAGCCCCCCCAGCGGACCACCATGGGACCTTATTTTGGAAAGAATCTGCCTGGTCGTCAAAAGTGAGAGACAAAGTTTAGATCCAGTTTGAACTGTCCCATGAATCACAAACACGACGTTTGTCAGTTTGCCATAAAACCGTTGAAGTATCAGACTGTGAGAATCAGAAAGTCGACTCACCTAAACATGTCACAGGTGGTGTCCAGCTAGCCAGCGGCGCTAAAGCTAGCTAGCTGCATAGAATACAGCTAAGTTAGCTGGTCAGTCAGTCAGTAGAGTCTCAGTTTGTGGTAAAGATGGTTAAGTACCATTTAGTTTGGAGTGAAGCCGCCCAGTGAGCTACATCCTCTCGTCTCCAACCACCTGCTAGCTAGCGAGCTACGCTATGTTCTTCATGCTAATGTAGAGTTTTCTTGTTTGTCAGTTTAAAAGATGATTTTAAAGTCAGTAACGTCTCAGTTTGTGGTGAAACTGTTGAAGTATCAGACTGCGAGTCGACTCACCCAGACGTGTCGTGGCGTCCAGCTAGCCGGCGGCGCTAAAGCTGCTGTGAGTGTGTTTGGTACCAGGATGTGGTCCCAGCAGCAGGTGGAGGGTCTGATCCTTCATCAGAGGACCAGGAGTCTGGGATCCTTCATCAGAGGACCAGGAGTCTGGGATCCTTCCTCAGAGGACCAGGAGTCTGTGATCCTTCACAGCAGCTCAGAGAACATCAGGGACGTTAGCACGGGGACGTAGCAGAGTTAGCTCGCTAGCTAGCAGGAGACCAGAGGATGTGGCTCACTGAGCGGTTTGACACCAAACTAAATGGTTCTTTACCGTCTTCTACTTGACTTTAAAATGATCTTTTAAACTGAAAAAAATGTGTGCGATTCTCGCAAAAAAAAGGAAAGTTTCAGTTGTTCCATGAGAGAGAAATCAAACTGGGAGCAAGTCTGTTGATTGACTCTGGTATGAAGAGGAGGGCCGGCAGGTGTGTGAGACGTTTGGTTAATCAGTGCGAGCGCCGTGTTTGGCCTCCTGCCACCTGCAGCCCGGTCAGTCTGTGAGGAACTGACAGTATGTGATCGTCTGAAGAATAATTCCTATTATAGACTTCCTTCATTTCTAAACCGCCTCCTGTCGCTCTGTGTCTGCAGCATCAGCTATCAGATCCTCTCCAGCTACTTCTCTACACTCGGCTGCTGGTTGTCCACTTTATTATGCCTCCAATGACACACATCATTTGTGACTTCAGACAAATCAAACGCTCCTCATCTGTTCTCTTCTCTAGTTAATGTTCTTTTACGACATTATTCAGCCTGGAGGAAAGAACAGATTGTATTTCTTTCACAGACGTGTTTCTGAAAGTTTTGTTTGTCAGGAAACCGACTTAACTCTGGAGTGTAAAATCACAATCTGAGGAAGGAAAGCACCCAGCAGGATTTCAGCTCTGCGGTCTACACTTCCTCCTCCAGACAGATCACCTTTCAGAGCGCCAAGAGGAAAACTGAGATGAAGCAGAGAAGAAGAAGAAGCAGCAGGAGACTGAATGTAGACACAACACGCCGGAGAAAACCTTCGTCCATCTGCGCCGAGAATTCAAAACATAAACTGAAGCTCCAGGACGTGTGAATCTGTGATGTTTGAAGTCTGAAAACGGGCCTCAGGGTGGTGAAAGGTAAAACACAGGGTCTCCTCTGAAGGCTGCTCAGATCATTCATGTTTAAATTACATACGATATGCAGAGAAAGACAAATGTTTAAAAGACTTGTAGCTTTTTGAAAGTTTGTTCTGTTTTTTTAGTGTTAGAGCTGCAAACACATTTCCCCCCTGACATTTGGTGCTTTTAAGCTAGTTTTTTTTACTAACGCATAAGAAATCTGAGAGGAAACGCAGGAAATTTGAAATTGAAATATTGCAAAAACGTTCTACCTCTTGTCTGAGGAGGAAATGTTTCGATAAAAACAAACAGAATCAGTGAACGACTGATGAAGCATTTGACTTAGAAAGTGAAAAGCTGAGAACATCAGATCTGCAGGGAGTAATGAGGAGGTCGTGACCTTCATCGCGTTCATGCAGGAAACAGAAATAGCGCCTTCTAGAGGACGAATGGAAACAAGCAAGCAAATAACTTACGTACAAGATGGAAGTTCATGTTGTGAAAGGATCGCAGTTCGGTTAGGTTTAGGCACCAAAACTACTTGGATAGGTTTAGGAGAAGATCAAGGTTTGGGTTAATACAGATGTGGAAAAAAACAACTCTGAAAAACAACCACTGTTGTTGTTTTAAGCTGCGGACGGTCTGGATCGCCGTCATGTTTTCTACGTGGTACTAGAGCTTTATTTAAAGACCTTTTAATAATGTTCTGCACTCTTGGTCCCTGTAATCTTCCCTCCTGTTCATACTGGCTGTGCACATCAATGTAAGTGATAGAGAACAAAACCCAAAGTCCTCAGTCTGAGTTCAAATCACATCTAAAGGCTTTGGCAGTATGACGAAGACAAATCAAGTGGAGATCTTCCAGTGTTACTGATATTTTAGTACAACATTCCCTCTTTGCGTTATTGTCCCTGAAGCTCAGCTCAGCACGGAAACACTGTTCAAACCCAGAGAGGGAACTTCTAGTTTCTAGTTAAAACTGACTGAGCGGAACTTTATTTGTTTAACTCAGACTGTCCTAATGTGTCCCTGATGTGCATTCATTCCACTCACACTGTGTCCTGGGCATTTAAGAGCGAAACGTTGGTTGTAAGGAAATGATTTACGTGGAAATCTTGCAGAGCTGCGCTGGCACTGCGTCCCACACGGCCGGGCATCTTCCCACTGTTTTCATTTCCATTACGACGCACGCTGCAAAGAAAGAGAGAGGAAAAAACATCAGATACTCTGAGCAGAGACAAACATCCGCTACAAACACCTCAGACTTTCCAGGATGTACATTTTACTAACCAAACTTTAGACAGGGGTCTGCAACAATGAGCTCATGCTGCATTTCTCCTGCTTTACTTTGGAGTTACAAGTCTGATCGGGCACCAAAACGGCAGCTTATTAATGGCAACAGTCAGTTTTCCACTGGTGGTCAGTGAACCTGCACCGCCTCTTCACAACCTCGGCTGAGACCAAATTATAAACTAATCTGTTAGGAATGAGCGCCTGCATGCATTAGAGCGAAGAATGCAGTGCGTTGCCAGATGATGATGCCTCCCATCGTGGAGAAGAGCAGCGTCCCTGCAGAAGTCGAGGTGTTGAACTTTACAGCTGGAGACTGGAGTTCACGTCATATTACATGTCATCACAGTTTAACCTTGACTTCATCTGGTCAGATGTCATTTCTAGAGAGCTGTAACTGAAGGTAATCTCTGGTTTTGTGCGGTACGATACACAAAGAGTCCATATTGTTCGCTGCACGGTTGTTTGACTAAACCCTAACTCAGTAAGATCAGCCTGAACACAACGTTAATAAGACAGGAGAAGATTCAGCTCTGACATTTCTTACAGTGCAGACACACACAGGCAGCTCACAGCACTTTTACAATAACATTGTTAAACTGGAGTCACGGATCATCGGCTGTTTGAGATCCTCTCGTCTCAAGTACAAACACAGAGGAGGTTAAAGAGAGGACGGACGGACGACCTGATCAAATCCACACTGAACCAACCGCCGCATCTCATCGAGGTGTTTTCTGCTTTTTTGTGACTTGGTTTGTACCCATCGGCCTGCAAGGTAAAACCCCTGTTTTAGTGAATGTAGTCTGGTGTGTGTGCTGTTTGTGGTTAAACCAAAAGGATCTTCCAGGTCTCTCTCTGTAGGGATCCTTTCCATGATGCTGTCACACACTTAGAATAACACTCTGAGCCTGTCAGTGGATCAAACAAGCTCTTTTAGTGGACCTACTGTGATCAGGTGCAGTTGTCCCAAAGCAGCCATTGCTAAGGTGATCTACTGGACCAGTTCCAACACTGGTTGTACCCTCCCGTCATTTAGACACCAAAATACGTTTAAAAAAAATTGGGCCCTGGTTTAAAAAATGCCGGAGCTGTCCTAGTATCCGTCACTGAACTCTTAATGTGTCAGGCTCTCAGATTTCTGGCGCTCAAACGCCTCTTTCCAGTCCAAACCCGCAGCCTTTCATGCAGGAGAAGACAAGTTCAGCCGCTGCGGTTGGAATTTTTCATGCTTGCCCAAACTGGGTCATTAGACTGCAGGTTACTTAATTCTTTAGGATGAGAACATTCAAGATTCATGACGTTTGATTGATGTTTGTTAATTAGCGGCTTCTCTCTGACAGAATATCAGAATCATCAAAGATGCGTTTGAGGCTCAAAGTCCCACTCTGTCCTGTTCTGTCCTGTTCTGTCCTGTTCTGTCCGAGCACACAGACGTTTGGATAAAAACTTCCAGCTGCAGGTTCGCTCGGCCCGTCGGTGCTGTGATTGGCGATGAAACGAGCGACCAGAGTGGCAGTTTAATTTGAGCCCTGAGGGTTTATTCCCTCGCTGCATGTTTGTGTCTGCAGTCAGAATTTAAATGAGTACAACCTAGAACAAAGAAAAACTGGTTTTCTTTCAATGACTCAGTGGCTCCTTTAAAATGATATAGTAAAAGTTACGCAGAAGTCCAATTTCACTGCAGTGGAAATACAGAAGAACTGAGCCGACACAAGCAGGCACGTTTCTCTGGATGTGAAATCGGTGCATCTGCATCCAGTTTCTTGATATCCGTGTTTCCAGCAGCCAAGTGAAGCTGAAATTTATTATCCCTGAGAAGAAGTCTGCTGGGAGCCACACCTCCTCTTCAACAAACATTAAATCACTTAAGTTTAGTTGCACAAGAGGGGAAACTTAACGTGGAGAGGCTGTGACAGCAGCAGGGGAAAAGACCCAGACATCCCAAACAAAACACAGCTTGTTCACAGGTTTAAATACACTACAGTAAACTACACTCTGCAAAAGCTTTGGGCCCATCAATTATTTCTGCAAATAAACCACTAAAACTGGCCTGAACACTTTTTTTTTTTTTTGCAAAATCTGCATCTCTTCAGCAGCTGATGTTTCATAATGATCCTTCCTCCCTGAAGTCAAGCTGCAGAAGTGAAGTGACAACACACTGAGCAGTCTTACACGCCACAGTTTATAATGCAGGGCCGCTCTAACAGAAAACTACACCCACTTCTCCAGGCTCCACCACAACACTGAGTCAGTGACTCCATCCCTGAGTGGACAGGCAGAACCGTCATGGTGATGATGAAAGACTTTCTGCTCTCCCTGTGAATGATTTGATAATAAGACAGATGCTATTTGTACGCAGGAGCAGGTTGGAAACCTTTATATTTATATTGGACTTATTATTTTAACCCAAGTAGTTTTGGAGCCAAACTGAGACTGAAAACTGAAATATAAAAGTTAAATAAACTAATGTAACGTTCTCGGATGTGACGTCTTTGCACCTGGATGCAAAAAGGCACTTTGTTTTAACCAAGCTGAGTCAGCGAGGGAGCCTCTTTGTGCCGTCACTCACTGTGCCGTCACCTCTCGTGGTTCTCAGAGACGTTTCCGGCTGCTGATGATTCACTGAGTTCATACTGACGAAGTACACTCGCTCGGCTGCTCATTAGCAAAGCTACCGGCTGCCAGGATATTCAGTGCTAATATGTGTGTGAATGCGTGTGTGTGTACAGCCCTCCCTCTCTATTCTGCTTAAAGGTTCAGTTCACCCAAACGATGGGTAGGTTTTCTGCCTACAGTGGAGGTGAATAGAACGAGTGTCACTGTTGTCTGATTTTGTTTTTTTAGGCTTCAGTAAATCTATTACTAGTTCTTTGCTCTCAGTAAGCTGCAGTCTTAAAACAAACTGATCACAGAGTCCGGTTCATTCACGGTTCGAGCTCTGCTGCTCGGCTCCGCTTCAATTAAAGAACGCCAGCTAAAAGGTGATAAACCGGCACGTCGGCACTGTTCTTTAGAAACTCATTTCACACTGTGTTAAGTCTTCACTGGGAGCCATAAACTCTGTGGGCTGTGATGAAGAGGACGGACGGAGACGGAGCAGTGGAACATTTAAGTCAGCGAGATTAGAACTCGTCCGGGTTGCTCACCTGAGCGAAAGGAGCTGAAGTTTTGTTCCTGGAGTTGCTCTCCGTCAACGTTTAAAATCTAAAAACAACAGAGAAGCAAACGATCACTCAGCATTCAAATACCTGCAGGAATAATCATCTGTGCTCTTACCTCTGTGGTGCATTCAGGGTCCTCACACGTTTTTTAATGCTGCCAAAAGAGTGAAAGAAAAGGTTAAAACAGCTACACCTCCCTCTGGCTCTGCAGCTGACACATAAACTGTTTATTACAGAATCATTTATTGTATTAACTTAAAGGCAGGTCTGCAACAGCTTTACAAGGAGCTTTTGTTATATTGGTTGAAATTTTCAGGCTGTTAAATGAGAAGGTTTGGCAAAAATAGACAGAACCTGGTGTCTGTCCAAGCAGTGAGTCTGATTGGATGGAAGTCAATGAGAAAATGAGCTCAGTGGACATTTTCCTGATGAGTTTCTGCTCTCAGTCTCTAGTTTACTGTCTTCTTCAGCACAGCAGGATGTTCATTCAGTAAATTATGGTCCATTTAGAGGAAGATACACCAGGAAGAGGGTTTAGGGTCATGCCTGAACCGAACTTATCAGAGGCAGGAGGACAGGCTGAAGGGACAGGAGGTTATTTTTAGTTGGAAAACTTCAAAATCTAACTGCTGAACTCATCAGTTACCATCGACAACAAACCTGGAGAAGACAGGAAGTGTCTTCTTAAAGGCAAAGAGGGAACCTGAGGATCTCTGTTTGTCTTGGAGAGCATCACCGATCGCAGCAGTAGTAATGAGGTCACACGAAGCCTCTATAATCACGTCTGTTCGGTACAGAAAGGTGATGCTGGACTCCAGGAGAATAACTGAAGTGTTTACACAGTTTGAACAAGGTTGGATCTCAGGTGAAATATTAACGTCACTGCTGCACGGCATCTTAACGTGTCTGAACAGGCGTCTTACAGGAGCTCAGGTTTCCACACACACACACACACACACACACACACACACACACACACACACACACACACACACACACACACACACACACACACACACACACACACACACACACACACACACACACACACACACACACACACACACACACACACACACACGACCTTTCTTGGTTCTTGGTCTTTCTTAACATGTGATCAGTTTCCAGCCATCTGGATGCAGTTGTTGCTGCTTCTCTGATCACAGAGCAGCAGACATCAAAGACGACCTGCAGCTCAGAGATGTAGGACGGAAGAGTGTGTGTGTGTGTGTGTGTGTGTGTGTGTGTGTGTGTGTGTGTGTGTGAGTGTGTGTGTGTGAGTGTGTGTGTGTGTGAGAGTGTGACATGTACAGACAAGCACTCACAGCTGAAGTTTGCAGAAGTAAATGTAAATACATAAATATAAAGCAGGTGGAAACATAGAAGCACTGTGAATGTACTGATACTATAAGTAATAGTACTGCATGTGGTACTGTTGGTAGTATTACTATTAGAAGTACTACCACAGGTGCTACTGCAGGTAATAGTACTTTAGGTATTAGTACTGTACCTAGTAGTACTGTGGGTAGTTCTACTGTAGGAAGTACCACTGTAGGTGCTACTGTAGGTTGTAGTGCTGTAGGCAGTAGTGCTGTAGGCAGTAGTACTGTAGGCAGTAGTACTGTAGGTTGTAGTACTGTAGGCTGTAGTACTGTAGGCTGTAGTACTGTAGGTTGTAGTGCTGTAGATTGTAGTACTGTAGGCTGTAGTGCTGTAGGTTGTAGTGCTGTAGATTGTAGTACTGTAGGCTGTAGTGCTGTAGGCTGTAGTGCTGTAGGTTGTAGTGCTGTAGATTGTAGTACTGTAGGCTGTAGTACTGTAGGTTGTAGTGCTGTAGATTGTAGTACTGTAGGCTGTAGTGCTGTAGGCTGTAGTGCTGTAGGTTGTAGTGCTGTAGATTGTAGTACTGTAGGCTGTAGTACTGTAGGTTGTAGTGCTGTAGATTGTAGTACTGTAGGTTGTAGTGCTGTAGATTGTAGTACTGTAGGCTGTAGTGCTGTAGGTTGTAGTGCTGTAGATTGTAGTACTGTAGGCTGTAGTGCTGTAGGCTGTAGTGCTGTAGGTTGTAGTGCTGTAGATTGTAGTACTGTAGGCTGTAGTACTGTAGGTTGTAGTGCTGTAGATTGTAGTACTGTAGGAAGTAGTGCTGTAGGCTGTAGTGCTGTAGGCTGTAGTGCTGTAGGCTGTAGTGCTGTAGACTGTAGTACTGTAGGCTGTAGTGCTGTAGGCTGTAGTGCTGTAGGTTGTAGTGCTGTAGATTGTAGTACTGTAGGCTGTAGTACTGTAGGTTGTAGTGCTGTAGATTGTAGTACTGTAGGAAGTAGTGCTGTAGGCTGTAGTGCTGTAGGCTGTAGTGCTGTAGGCTGTAGTGCTGTAGACTGTAGTACTGTAGGCTGTAGTGCTGTAGGCTGTAGTGCTGTAGGTTGTAGTGCTGTAGATTGTAGTACTGTAGGCTGTAGTGCTGTAGGCTGTAGTGCTGTAGGTTGTAGTGCTGTAGATTGTAGTACTGTAGGCTGTAGTACTGTAGGTTGTAGTGCTGTAGATTGTAGTACTGTAGGAAGTAGTGCTGTAGGTTGTAGTGCTGTAGGCAGTAGTGCTGTAGGCAGTAGTACTGTAGGCAGTAGTACTGTAGGCTGTAGTGCTGTAGGCTGTAGTGCTGTAGACTGTAGTGCTGTAGGCTGTAGTGCTGTAGGCTGTAGTGCTGTAGACTGTAGTACTGTAGGCTGTAGTACTGTAGGCTGTAGTGCTGTAGGCTGTAGTGCTGTAGGTTGTAGTGCTGTAGATTGTAGTACTGTAGGCTGTAGTACTGTAGGTTGTAGTGCTGTAGATTGTAGTACTGTAGGAAGTAGTGCTGTAGGCTGTAGTGCTGTAGGCTGTAGTGCTGTAGGCTGTAGTGCTGTAGACTGTAGTACTGTAGGCTGTAGTGCTGTAGACTGTAGTACTGTAGGCTGTAGTGCTGTAGGCTGTAGTGCTGTAGGTTGTAGTGCTGTAGATTGTAGTACTGTAGGCTGTAGTGCTGTAGGCTGTAGTGCTGTAGGTTGTAGTGCTGTAGATTGTAGTACTGTAGGCTGTAGTACTGTAGGTTGTAGTGCTGTAGATTGTAGTACTGTAGGAAGTAGTGCTGTAGGAAGTAGTGCTGTAGGCTGTAGTACTGTAGGCTGTAGTGCTGTAGATTGTAGTGCTGTAGGTTGTAGTACTGTAGGTTGTAGTACTGTAGGTTGTAGTACTGTAGGCAGTAGTGCTGTAGATTGTAGTGCTGTAGGTTGTAGTACTGTAGGTTGTAGTGCTGTAGGTTGTAGTACTGTAGGTTGTAGTGCTGTAGGTTGTAGTACTGTAGGCTGTAGTACTGTAGGCTGTAGTACTGTAGGTTGTAGTACTGTAGGTTGTAGTGCTGTAGGTTGTAGTACTGTAGGTTGTAGTACTGTAGGTTGTAGTACTGCAGTAAAACGGTAGAATGGTGTTTTGTTGACCACAAACGATGGTTCTCAAGGTTCTCAAGGTCCAGCTTCTCACCTGGACCTTGATCCTTTCGTCTGAGCCAGGTGGGAACACGTAAGCACTGATCTGGTCTGAACCTGGTTGCTCTCTGTTGCTGGTTTTGACTTTGTTTTTCTGAAGGTGGTCAAAGAGGGAAAAGATTAGATCTGTGTGTGTGTTTATCGTAACCTGGAGTCATCACCATCATCAGGCCTCAGCTCGACCCGGACGCCCCTGCACCGATGCTCTGTATGTACGTAAACACTTTCACATGCTCAGACCTGAACGGATCACAGCTGCAACAAGACTGCAGATCTGATTTCACCTCACAAGTCGGCCCCAGTTAGTGAGAGCTGAGTTTGATGATTTTCCTTCTTGGCAGGCTTAAATTTACACATCATCTCGGAAGGCTAAAACTCTTCAGTTACAAAATAAAGACAGAAGAATTCAGGTTGGAGGGGAGCCATGCCTAAACCTAACCAATCAGACATGAGGAGAAAAAACTCATGCATCACTTCTGGCTCCAAAATCAAGGACGGACTGAATCTGCCAAACTCAAGGCGTCACAGTGGCTACATGTACTTCTTTTCTACCAACCCAGTCTGACAAATGTTCATGAAATAGTCCTGAAATTGAATCCAGGGACATTAATATTTTTCATGTCACTCAGAACAACTTTCAAACTAATGTACTGAAAAGTAAAACTGCAAACACAAAGGAAGACTACATAAAAACAAACTGCTCAATTTCTCCGTCACTAATCAATTTTCGTGCAGAAGTTGTGTGCAAGAAACCTGCTCAGACTTCAGCCTCAGCTCTGCTTTCCCTTCTGTTCGCCACTGGACTCCAGTTTAACCAGTAGAGAGCACGACCCACTCCAGCCTTAGCCGACCTGCACCGACTCCCGATGTCCTTCAGGGGTCTGGGTCTGGCCTGCATTTCTAACTTTCTTGCTGCCATTTTTTAACTTAAACTGTCACATGAATAAGAAGAAGAATGAGAATAAGAAGAATGGCAGCTCTGCCTTTTTAACTCCAAAACTATGTAATCCCCTCCCCGAGGCGTGAAACCCCCAAATCCAACCAGTATGGTCGTTAAACTGATGTTGGAGCTTCTAACAGGATCAAACAGGCCTCGTTTCTTCTTCTTCTGCTGCTTTAAATGTGTCTCTAACAGGATCAAACAGGCCTCGTTTCTTCTTCTTCTGCTGCTTTAAATGTGTCTCTAACAGGATCAAACAGGCCTCGTTTCTTCTTCTGCTGCTTTACATGTGTTTCTTGGATGTACTTCCTGCTTTGTTGTGCTGCAGCTACAGACAGCAGCTAAAGTCACAGTCAGAGTGTTTCTCCATCCCAGATGAACCTCTGGTCGTCATGGTGTTAAAAACCCTCTGAGCGGCTGACGTCTGGCCTGGTGCCCCCCCATTAGAGAATAATACTGATGTGCTGCTGGAATAAACCACTGACAGTCTGCAGGGGGGCTTTTATTTTGAAAACTGAGCTGATTCTCGTTGCCGTTTGTTTGTCTGACTTCCTGCCGCCTTCCAGAGACAAGTTTTATCATAAAGTGCTTTTTTTTTTTTCATTACTTTGCAACCTAAAAATATTCAAATGTAAAGTAACTTGTACTTAGAGTAATTAATTAACCAGGTACTTTTACTAGAGGAGGTTCTCAAAAGGCAGCTGTCACTTTGACTTGAGTCATTTTCTATGAAAGTGATTGATTTTCAGTCCTCTGGCCTCCACTGGATGCAGATCCACCTGCTCAGCCTGTTATCGCTTCCAGCTCTCTGGTTTCAGCTTCGCTGGGCGGCCATGACGGCTCCAGATGTTCCTCCTAGGAGGTCGGCTCCGCTAAGCCTCTGGAATCAGGCAATGAACAGACACCACGGGACGTCCCTGTGCTAATAAAGATGTCCTACTGGATTAAAAGTTAACAGCCTGATGCTCGTAAACAGATGCAAAGCGTTTGCTCAACAGCAGGAGTGAGTTCTCCATCACCTGCATTTGATCTTTCTGCCATTTCTAATCAACCCAGCTCTTTACATTCACGTCAGTCCGCTGGTTGATAAAAGTTCCCACAGTCCTTTGGGAGCTGGAGAAGCGACCTCTGACCGACAGGTCAGAGGTCAGACTGACTGTCGGTGTAGCGTTACAGCCGCCTCGGGCTCCAGGTTTCCTCTCTAACACGTGCTGATGCCTCGGTGCACCTGACAGAGTCGGGTTTCACCGCGTTAAAACCCCCCGAGCACAAACATGAGGTCTTCCTTATGGCCACAAATGTAATTTGTGAATCAGGATTCAGCTTTTCATCAACAGGTCTGGACATGTTTACCTGCCAAGATGTTGGATTTCCTTCCAAACAATGAGAACGAGTCGCTTTCTCTGTTCTACAGTAACAGGTTGTTTGCGATTTCTTTTTTCCTGAACATTTTTTACAACAAGCTCCACCAATCAGATGACTGCCTGTACACAGTCTGATCAATCAATAACCAATCAGTATCAATAAAATCTGGGATGTTTGAGAGCCCGTGTAGGATTTGAAAGTATGACGATCCACAATGAGGGGAATACGAGGGTTTCACCTGACAGAGATGATGGTTTTTATCTCAGTAATACTAAATCTTTCACACCAAAGTTCATTTAAAAAAGCAACAAATGTAGAAACAAAACGTTGCTGTTCAATGTGACGTCTCGTGTTTTCTCTTTGCTTAAACAAAACAGCGTCCTGCTTCAGGAAACCGAAGTCATCAATAAGCACAGAGACCTGAGTGAAGCCATGAAAGCAGAGTTCAAACTGGGCAGTGAAAAGCGTTTCCTGTTTGCAGTGA
This sequence comes from Pempheris klunzingeri, assembly GCF_042242105.1. Lineage (NCBI taxonomy): Eukaryota > Metazoa > Chordata > Actinopteri > Acropomatiformes > Pempheridae > Pempheris > Pempheris klunzingeri. The sequence goes on along the minus strand of NC_092032.1, from coordinate 21,176,767 downwards.
AGGGTTAAGTTTCTCTGATCCACAGCGAGAGTTTTATCACAGAGGATCCAGAGGAAGCCTCAGGCTGCCACTTTCATCCGCGGCTCCTCTTAATTAATCACACTTCCAGCAGCAGAGTTCAGCTTCCTCCAGGCTTTTTTAATTAATCACCTTCGCAGGGAAACATTCATTACATTCTACCTGACAGATGAAAAAAGTTGGAGGCCGTTTGTCGTGCTGCAGAGCTTTTCATTCATCCACGTTGTTGGATGGCCTTTAGCACTAAGCTAGAGTCTTCCCTTTAACAACGGAGGGGTCAGGAGGTCTGGGTCCACGTCTGTACCGTCTGCTCACATGAAGCAGCCACAACCAGGATGTTTATTCTCTGGTTTCGTCGGTTCAAACCAGCACCCTCCAAGTTTTTCTGCTCCTGCCGACATTTTGTTTCCACTGACGAAGCTGAGTTTGTCCCTCTGTTCTTAACAAGAGAGAGAAATCACAATCAACCCTCGTGTTCCCTCCTCTCCAGGTTTGGTGGTCTGGTCTGGAGGTCTGTCTGCATCCTGCTGGGTTTGTCTGGGACTTTGCACTTGAGTGAGACACAAACAACTATTTACTACAGCAGGCGGCGGACTGAACCCCGTTTACTACGTCTGTGAGAGGCTCCTGTTATGTGCTACATGTGGGAAAGAGACAAACACAGCGAAGGGGAGAGTCAGTGAATGCAACACTGAGGTTTTTGTTGGCTTTTTGCTGGACGTTAGGAAGAGACTTTTCTCAAAATCTTTCCATTTATTTCCTGATCTGTGCTTTTTGGATTCCCAGACTGGTCGGAAAATGAGTTTTTCCATTTGTTTCCTCGCTGCCTGTCTCGACTTGAAAAACACACACTGGCCCTGTGGAACAAAAGAGGGTTTAGTCAGGTTTGGGTTGGTATCACTAATGAAAACATCGCTGCCAAAGAAGACCCCCAAACAGACTAAATATGTGTGTGTGTGTGTGTGTGCACGCTGCAGTATCTGATGCTCTTATTGGCCCGCGGCCGTCTTCACATTCCAGACTGATGGAGGCAGGAAGCAGAGCGCCGCCTCCCATCAGATAAAGCCACCTGCACACACACACACGACCCGCCGCTCGCTGCACACGCTCAGACTGGACCCTCTCGTCGGTCCCGACGTGCCTCGTATGGACGACCTTCAGTCTGCAGAGCAGCCGCTTCTCTGAAAGTCTCGTTTTATCTACGAGCGGGGCCGGAGAGAGCAGGCTTCGCTGTGAATCACTTTCCAGAAGTGCTTTAAACACACTGGACAGACGGAAGGTCACATTCTAGGGAAATGAGATTTACTGGGTTTTGTGCTGCTTTAGAAGTCTTAAAGGAAAAGTTCAGCACCAGGAAATAAGCTGCTTCGCTCTCTTGCAGAGAGTTTGAAGAGAAGACTGACTCGTCTCATGTCTGTCTGATAAATATGAAGCTTGGCTTAGATGAAGTCTGGAAAGACGGAGTGAAAGCTGAGTCCCAAGGGAACAGAATCCACCTGCCAGCACCTCTAATTAGCACATTATATCTCGCTGGTTTCATCTGTGCAAACAACAAAGTGTAAAACGATCATTCGTCGTTTTGCAGGAGGTTATGTGCTGCAAGATTTCATGGAGTAAAAACTAAATCCCACCAGGAGCGTCTGCATCTGTTTATGACGGACGTCAAGCAGCTCAGAGCAGAGGAGGTGGCAGGAGGTCAGCAAAGAGCAAAGAGAATGTGCTCAGTTTTCAAAATAAAAGCCCCCCTGCAGCCTGTCAGTGGTTTATTCCAGCAGCACATCAGTATTATTCTCTAATGGGGGGGGGCACCAGGCCAGACGTCAGCCGCTCAGAGGGTTTTTAACACCATGACGACCAGAAGTTCATCTGGGATGGAGAAACACTCTGACTGTGACTTTAGCTGCTGTCTGTAGCTGCAGCACAACAAAGCAGGAAGTACATCCAAGAAACACATTTAAAGCAGCAGAAGAAGAAACGAGGCCTGTCTGATCCTGTTAGAAACACATTTAAAGCAGCAGAAGAAGAAACGAGGCCTGTTTGATCCTGTTAGAAACACATTTAAAGCAGCAGAAGAAGAAACGAGGCCTGTTTGATCCCGTTAGAGACACATTTAAAGCAGCAGAAGAAGAAACGCGGCCTGTTTGATCCCGTTAGAGACACATTTAAAGCAGCAGAAGAAGAAACGCGGCCTGTTTGATCCCGTTAGAGACACATTTAAAGCAGCAGAAGAAGAAACGAGGCCTGTTTGATCCCGTTAGAGACACATTTAAAGCAGCAGAAGAAGAAACGAGGCCTGTTTGATCCCGTTAGAAACACATTTAAAGCAGCAGAAGAAGAAACGAGGCCTGTTTGATCCCGTTAGAGACACATTTAAAGCAGCAGAAGAAGAAACGAGGCCTGTTTGATCCCGTTAGAGACACATTTAATGCAGCAGAAGAAGAAACGCGGCCTGTTTGATCCCGTTAGAGACACATTTAAAGCAGCAGAAGAAGAAACGCGGCCTGTTTGATCCTGTTAGAGACACATTTAAAGCAGCAGAAGAAGAAACGAGGCCTGTTTGATCCCGTTAGAAACACATTTAAAGCAGCAGAAGAAGAAACGCGGCCTGTTTGATCCCGTTAGAAACACATTTAAAGCAGCAGAAGAAGAAACGAGGCCTGTTTGATCCCGTTAGAAACACATTTAAAGCAGCAGAAGAAGAAACGAGGCCTGTCTGATCCTGTTAGAAGCTCCAACATCAGTTTAAGGACCAAACCAGCTAAACCTGAGCAGGAACACTGATCAGCAGGAGACTCTCTGAAACACTCCTGATGGGAGAAGAAGCTGAATGGAGGAACTGGACTGCAGCCGGAACGAGAAACAGTCGAACCCGGTGAGGTTTGTCCACAGAGAACTGGCTCCAGCAAAGAAATGGTCCAGTTCTTTGTGATTTGAGAGTCTGATCATTGAACTCTTTACAGCTGTAGCTTCACACCACGGAGACAGCTGACTTATTAATACTAGAAAAAAACCACAAAGACTCTAACGGAGGATGACTTTTATCGAGCGCTACATGGGCTATAAACATCTTCACAGTTTCTTCTGCAGTCGAGCTGCATATACAACCATATTTTGACATGTAAGTGATGTCAGTTTGTCAGTTTTGTTTATCAGAAGTTTGTGTTTTCATCAGTTTTTACTGTTTCTGTTAAAAAATTCACAAAAATTTAAGACAAATAAATGAACAGATTTAATCTTAGATGCTAAAAATGAGGACTGTAGTGAACAAACTGTAGACACAGATGAAGCCTTTCTTGTTTTTCTGACCTTTTGTGCTCCTCATTTGTTTTCCTCATCAACAGAAACGGGACATAAATACCACTGAGGGAAAGTCTGGGTGAGGAAAGTCTTCGTTCTTGGGGAAACTGTGGAGAAACGCAGTGATTATTTCATCATTTAACAGGAAGAATGAAATGGATCACTGTTGCTCAAAGCCTCGTCTGCTGATACATGATGATAAATGATGAATGTTTCCGCTGTAAGGCACACAGAGAGACTTCACGGGAATATTCAAATGGTTTTTTTCTCCCAGACAGGATGGATTATTGGGCCGGAAACTAATTAATCAGCTCACAGATAAAGTGTCCTTACTGCTCTCTGAGTCTGTTAAATTCTAGTTTACATGTGAAATTGTGGATTTTTCTCAACGCTGGCACAAGTCCTGCTGCACAAGTCCTGCTGCACAGACAATTCTTCTTGTTGCGTCTTAAGAAAGTATTTATTCTCGATTCTATCAAGATGGGAGACTGAATTAAAAAAAGAAATGAGGAAAATCTGCAGAAAGCTTTCAGGAAGTCGTTCTTCCGACTTCGGTGAGTTTGTGAGCTTTCAAGTCTTAATGTGGAAACACCAAGGACACTTCAAAGAAGACATGTTGTATCACTGAGTCACAGACTCGTTGCTGCATTTGTACATTCCCTAAAACCACTGATGTTTACTGCTAATAAATAACTTTTTAAACTAATCTAGGTCACTTTTCATGGACAGAAGCTACCTAAACTACATGTGACCAAAACATGATATGCAATAGTGGATCAATAAAAGGTTTCTTACCGTGTTCACCATGTTTCTGCATCCAGAACGTCAAAGCCGCCACAGTCGTACACAAAACTGTTTTTTTTTAAATGGCAGATGGTATTTACACCCAGGTGTCAGTGCACCATCTTTCATATCTATATCTATAAACTACTGATATTATATATTTTAACCCTTCTTTTCCTAAACATAACCAAACTGCAACTGAAAACTGATAATAATACAAGAAAAAAGAAATCTCACACAGGATTCGAGTCCTGCACCAAAACCATTGGCACCACATGAAGGCACCTTACGTTCATGCTGCTACTTACAGGCTACAACTACCCGCCATTGGTTGGCAGAGCCAAATAAAGGATGGGGGGGTTCTTACCTCCTGGGTCCAGACGTGTCGACCTCGTCTTGTGGCAGGAGCTCGGGTTCATGGGACGTCAAGGTGATTTCCTTACTATAATGACTTCCTTCATATAATGAATTGCCAAATGAATCAGACTGCTCATACGGCACATGTCACCCGTGTGGATGTCGCATTGATTAGTTGGTAAATTGGCACCCGTTGACTTTTATTAGAACCAGCTGGGAAGAGCACAGCAGGATGTCAAGAGCCAAAATAGTTTTTCATTCCTTTTTAAATATATATATACTTATACATACTTGTTGTTATATAAGTTACTTGTTGATTCAATTGAGAGAAAGTGTACTTTCTTTAGTTTGGGTTGCCATGGTTTGTCCTGTTTGGTTGTTTTATAGTTAAACCTTGTTGTGTACGACAGACACATGGCTTTAATGGAGTTTAGAAAAGGAAGTCACAGCAGGTCTGATGCAGGAGTTTTAAATCACTGATCAATTACTGAGCGATTACGTGGTTTTAAAGATTTTCCGGAGGTCAAAGAGTCTGAGATTATAAAAAGATGGAGCCTCTTACATCAGCCTGAAAAGGGGAACGAGGAGCAGGAAGAGAGGAGCGATGTTTAGATGGCAAAACGAACATGGAAACATCAAAACAACAAATATGGAGGATAGAATGACGTGAAAACCACCAACAGATGGAGGCAGAAAGGAAATAGTGGACTAATCTCAGAGGTTTTCTCTCCAGGAAACCAACAGAGAATATCTGCGATTTAATCAAACTTCAAACGGCCTCAGACTCAGACAGAGGCTTTGATGTTTGGTTACAAACTCTGCAGATTTCTAGTAACTTTCCAAAGGTAGAAACTTTAAACTAAAGACGAGGACTTGGGGATCAGATCCCAAGTCTTCTCTATAAAAAGCTGCTTTATGATTGCTTGTGTTGCTGCAGTAGTTTTGCAGCACTGTGTCGTGTTGGTAGGATCCCTGCCTACACTGACAAATATTTAATCTAAAACATGACGAGCAGCAAACAATAAAACTCTGACAAAAAGGACAGACAAGTGCTGTGGAAAATATTGAAATTGTTGACACGAAATAACCTCCAGCAGCTCTGATTTTCTACTGCAGTCCCAAAAACACCCCTCGAATAAAGAGGCATTATTGCTGCGGAGAAATCAATACAGAGAATCACATGAATAATAAAGAGCTGGGCGCTCATTAGTGATGTTTCCCTGCTTCCCTCTGCAGCAGAAACACAGCTAATAACTCAGTAAGAACAGGCAAATACTCTGCCGCTCCAAAAACCAAACATCAGTCAACACGTGCACCAATTAAAATGTATTTTAATTGGTCCTGCTCTGGTTCCTGGAGGGCGAGCAGTGGCTCTAGTTTCAGGCTGATCGATGAGGAGCAGTGATTAAATCCATTTTTAACAGGTTGAGCTTCTGATGAGAGACACGCTCCGCCTCATGGCGATTAAACCTCTTCATCTACATGCCAGACGCTTCGCAGGTCAAAGCCACAAGATGGATTAAAATGAGTAGCTGATAATACTACAAACGTTGCTCTGCTCTGTAAAGGCTTAGAGGACATGTTGCCTTCCTGCCGCGATAGCTGGCAAACTGGGCCGGATGTCCGCTGGTCAGCTGGTCGAATGGTTGGTCGATATGCCGTCTGACCAAAGTCTCATTGGCGCAGACAATCGCTTGAGTTACTTTCATGAGAAGAAAACCTTCCTAGTCCATTGTATAATTTAATACTGTGGAGGCGTGGAGCTGGATCGACTGACATGCAAGAGCTCAAGAAGAAGAAGGTTTTACTACAAAACAACCATGCGTGGCGGACACACTGTCGCCAGGTCGCCATGGAAGAGTTGCTCAAGCACTCATTGATGTGGTTATCGTCATGGGTGTGTGTGACGTTATCTATTAATCCGCAATTATCCTTAATAGCTAGTGAACATGATTTAGTAACGAAAGTTAACACGAGCTAGCATAGCATCGGCTAGCTAAGTAAACTACCTTTTGCAATTGAGATTGAGATATGATTGGTTGATGCTTCACCGCATCATCGGAGCACTAAAATCTATTTGTAGCGTGTCGTAAAGCGATGAATGTCAGGAGTCAGTCTGTAGTTTCATGTCGCTGGCTCGTTGAAAAATGAAAACAGTGTGTGTGAACACAGCGTTAACGTAGCGGAGGAATAACAATCAATGCTCATCTGTATGGCGACGCCACGGACTGTAAATAAGAAGTGCACGTCACCACCATCACGCCACCCATTGGTTTGTGGACTGCTGTTCTAAAGCCTTCACAGGTGTCGCCATCTTGGTTTCATGGTCGTCGCCATCTTGGTTTGTTGGAATAAGAAATGACGTTAATTCCACAAAGACCTCCTCTGATTGGTCAGTGAGCAGGTAGCCCCGCCCTAAAGCCCCTCCTCTTCCTGGTGTATCTTCCTCTAAAGGGACCATCACTGACAAAATGAACATCCTGCTGTGCTGAAGAAGACAGTAAACTAGAGACTGAGAGCAGAAACTCATCAGGAAAATGTCCACTGAGCTGATAAATCAGGAGAGAAGCTGGCGTACATGCGTAAATGCTTCAAATCGAATGATTAATCCATCGCTTCACTGCTCTGTCTGTGTCTTCTGCTCCTCGCTCTTCTTTGTGTGCATTCTTTCAGTGAAGAAATACTGGAAAAAATTATACTATCAGCCAAAAAACTAACCAAATGAATCAAAAGGTTGACACCATGTGGTCCATATCACACTGTACACAACATGAGCTCAGGTGGTGTTAGCTCTCCATGACAAACTGTGCTGTAACTCCCCATAAACCCCAATATTTCACTCGGAACTACAAACACAACTTATGTGTAACAGTTGAAAAGAATTCAAAGAATGATGGAATAAACAGCGCACACAAAAAAGGGCCGAGACCCAAATGTTTCCACTGTTATCGCCACGTTACAGCACATAAACAGACTCCTGAAAAGTCGTCTTGAGAGTGTGAAGTTTGATGGAAACTTCCAGAAAGGCCACGGTTGAGTTTCATAAGAAGGTGGAGTCCAAGGACACACACAGCCGGTGTGAAAGGAGCAGTTTTATAAGTAACACACGGAGATTTCTCTCTTTGTTCTCAGCTGTCAGTAAAGCTTTTGTCCTCTTGTTTGCCTTTTATACGTCTGCATAAACAGAAGGGAAAAGGACAGCGAGGAATAAAAGGAGGATGAATCCATTTCAGACCCGGAGGGACGGCTCGATTGTCTCGGCGAAAAGAAAAACTGCTGCGTGGATGAAAGGAGGAGCAGAGTCATCGCCCGGAGGAAGGACTGAAACGTCTCAGAGTGAAATGTCAGCGCACAAAAGCGGCAGATTGGCACAGCGAGGAAAACCTGGAAGCAGACGGGGCGTCCTGTAGGGCTGCCAGGACCAGCTCAGACCACCTCGGTCCTGTTTCTGGGTCACGGCGGTGGAGGACAGAGACGACACTCTCCGTGGTCTCATTAATGATTTTACTGGGCCTCTCATTGATTATAGATACATCTTTGAAATGCAGAACTTTAAAAAGCTTCTCTTTATTTGGTCTGCAAATGGTGTCGCTCTTTCCTCCAGAGAAGGAGCGCACATTTAAATAAAGAGTAGAAATGTGCCACCGCTCGTAAAGAAATACAGTAAAGTACAGAGGACATTATCAGTAGTTACATACTTCATCTGCTGTAGTAAATGAAAGCCAAATAAACCGTAATACTATAAATACATTCTAATATGAAATAGTTATTAATATTTTCTATTGAAACTATTGTGTCTCTTTGTGGTTGTTTTAAGTCTCTTTGTGGTTGTTCGTGTCTCTTTGTGGTTGTTTGTGTCTCTTTGTGGTTGTTTTAAGTCTCTTTGTGGTTGTTTGTGTCTCTGTGGTTGTTTTAAGTCTCTTTGTGGTTGTTTTAAGTCTCTTTGTGGTTGTTTGTGTCTCTGTGGTTGTTTTAAGTCTCTTTGTGGTTGTTTTCAGTCTCTTTGTGGTTGTTTATGTCTCTTTGTGGTTGTTTTAAGTCTCTTTGTGGTTGTTTGTGTCTCTTTGTGGTTGTTTTAAGTCTCTTTGTGGTTGTTTTCAGTCTCTTTGTGGCTGTTTTTGTCTCTTTGTGGTTGTTTTAAGTCTCTTTGTGGTTGTTTTAAGTCTCTTTATGGTTGTTTTTTGTCTCTTTGTGGTTGTTTTAAGTCTCTTTGTGGTTGTTTTTGTCTCTTTGTGGTTGTTTTAAGTCTCTTTGTGGTTGTTTTTGTCTCTTTGTGGTTGTTTTAAGTCTCTTTGTGGTTGTTTTTTGTCTCTTTGTGGTTGTTTTAAGTCTCTTTGTGGTTGTTTTTTGTCTCTTTGTGGTTGTTTTTGTCTCTTTGTGGTTGTTTTAAGTCTCTTTGTGGTTGTTTTTGTCTCTTTGTGGCTGCTTCAAGTCTCTTTGTGGTTGTTTTTGTCTCTTTGTGGTTGTTTTTGTCTCTTTGTGGTTGTTTTAAGTCTCTTTGTGGTTGTTTTTGTCTCTTTGTGGCTGCTTCAAGTCTCTTTGTGGTTGTTTTTGTCTCTTTGTGGTTGTTTTTGTCTCTTTGTGGTTGTTTTTGTCTCTTTGTGGCTGCTTCAAGTCTCTTTGTGGTTGTTTTTGTCTCTTTGTGGTTGTTTTTGTCTCTTTGTGGCTGCTTCAAGTCTCTCTGTTGTCATTTTACAGCTGATCCAAGGACCCAGAGTTGATACAGAGGAGCTTGTTTGGTAAAACCATCTGTGATACTAACAAGCTATTTACCGATAACCTTCTCACAGTGGTAGAGGGGACACCAGGGGCTCCTGCCACCCTTGGCTTAAAGAGCTTCAAAGTTTTGCAGCTCCCTCCATAGTGTCTAATTCTTCCAGCACTAGCTCATATTTAGTGACGCTTTCAAAATGCTAAAAAAGAGAGACGGCAGCAACAAACTAAAAGCAAAAAGTGATCAATTACAGCAGAGCCAAAAAGCAGAAACCCGTGAGAGAGGGAAGGCTGGGGGAGAAACGAAGGAGCACAGACAGGATGAAAAGGAGGATAACTGCCGGAGTGTGAGGGAGGTCAGACTAATCAGCTCCACATCACAGGAAACGAGGGAGAGATGAGATGAGAGAGAGCGGCCCCGTCAGACCCTTGAAGCTGAGGCAGCTTTCTAATCAAAGATCTTCCTCTTCGCTGCTGTGCTGTTAAACACGACATGTTGTTACACTTCAGGGCTCGGCGCGGCCTCCGAGTCGACTTGAGCGCCGTGCACTGTCTACAGCTCTAAATGTGGAAATATTCACTCTAATATCTCTAATATTCATCCATGCAGACATTTCTGTTGCGCCCTGACACTGTCAGTGTAAGTCAAAGGAGTCAAGTCAATGTAAAAGTAGGTCTACTTCACTACATTGTCTCTGTATTGAAATGTAACTTCAGAGATTGAGACAGCTTGGCAGGAAACAATGAGGCCAAGTCTCTCTGTGGCTGTTTTCAGTCTCTTTGTGGTTGTTTTCAGTCTCTTTGTGGCTGTTTTCAGTCTCTTTGTGGCTGTTTTCAGTCTCTTTGTGGCCTTTTTGTCTCTTTGTGGCTGTTTTCAGTCTCTTTGTGGTTGTTTTCAGTCTCTTTGTGGCTGTTTTCAGTCTCTTTGTGGTTGTTTTCAGTCTCTTTGTGGCCTTTTTGTCTCTTTGTGGCTGTTTTCAGTCTCTCTGTGGCTGTTTTCAGTCTCTTTGTGGTTGTTTTCAGTCTCTTTGTGGCTGTTTTCAGTCTCTTTGTGGCTGTTTTCAGTCTCTTTGTGGCCTTTTTGTCTCTTTGTGGCTGTTTTCAGTCTCTTTGTGGTTGGTTTCAGTCTCTTTGTGGCCTTTTCAGTCTCTTTGTGGCCTTTTTGTCTCTTTGTAGCTGTTTTCAGTCTCTTTGTGGCCTTTTTGTCTCTTTGTGGCTGTTTTCAGTCTCTTTGTGGCTGTTTTCAGTCTCTTTGTGGTTGGTTTCAGTCTCTTTGTGGCCTTTTTGTCTCTTTGTGGCTGTTTTCAGTCTCTTAGTGGTTGTTTTCAGTCTCTTTGTGGTTGTTTTCAGTCTCTTTGTGGCCTTTTCATCTCTTTGTAGTTGTTTTGAGTGGTTGTTGTGTCTGTCTTGCATTTCTTTGTGGCTGTTTTGTGTCACTTTGTTGTTGTCTTCAGTCTCTTTGTGGTTGTTTTGCATCCCTTCATGATAGTATTGTGGTTCTTTGAAGTCTCTTGCACTCTTTTATACTCCACTACATTGTCTTTGTACTGAAGTGTAGCTGCACAGACGGTGACGCTGTAAATGTTTGTTTTCTATGTGTTTATAGTGGATTCTATAAACTGCCCCCCATTGAGAAGCAGATCAAACAGCTTGTGTGACCATCAGCTGTCGGTCAGACCAGACCAGATACCAGACCAGACACCAGACCAGACACCAGACCAGACACCAGACCAGACACCAGACCAGACACCAGACCAGACACCAGACCAGATACCAGACCAAGCTGCAATTACATCACATTCTGCACTGGAGGATTAAATGTGAGCCGTTTATGGTCCATAAATGGCTGCCAGAACTTGGAGTTGCAGACTTTGGCAGATTTGGGCAGAGAACTGTACTGTACACATAAATATACATGGAAACTACATCCAACAGTCATGGAGATATTTCAGTCAGGACTGTGAGATATCGTCATCACCAGACTCTCATTGCTAATGGTGCTAAAACTGTTATTGGTATCAAAGGGAAACCGTTACGCTGGGTGAGACTGTCGCTTCATATTTCTATTCTAACTCAACGGTAAACGATGATATATGAACACTGAACGCTGACATTTAAATTTAATCAAAATAAAAGTGTTGAGGCAGATTAGCTGCATATGAATGTAACTGTTGGTGGACTTTGTTCAGATGATGCCAAACATCCGAAAAGTTCTTCCAAACGTCTTTCCTTGGGTTCATTGTCTTGGTGATTTGCAGCTCTCTGTTATATTAGAGGAACTTTTAACGAGCAGGACTTCACCTCCACAGACCACGCCGCCTTCTCACCATTAACCTTTACTGATATTTATGATTTTAAGTGTTCAACCTTTTGGGTACAGGACAATTTCTCTGACCGCTAACTCTCAGTAAAACGCTATAAATACTCCCTCCACACACACACACACACACATACACACTATAAAACACACAGTTAGCTGCTGCATATCCATCACTCTGACTTTCTCCTGGTTTCTCTCCCACAGAAACAAAAGAGTCTTTGTGCTGGATCTGGACTTGCTCTCTCCTCTCTGCAGACTCGCCAACTTCTCCACACTAGGATTTGGGAATTAAGCAATAAAAAGGAGGTGGTCAAGATAAATCCCACAGCTTAAGGAACAGCCCCCTCTCCGCCTGCTCCGCAAACAGAACACAAACCGGTGCTGAGTAGGTTTGCCTTGTATGACTGAAGATCATAAAAGAAGCTCAGGAGCTCCGGGAGCCCTTTAAGCGTTACGCTAAGCTCACAATACGAGCGAGGAAGCTTCAAAAGGAGCCATTGCATTCCCGTGTGCACTGCAATACACAGAAGCTAGCGTTAGCTGGCGTAGCATCAGCTAAAAGTGAGAGAGGGAATGAAAAAGATGAAACAACAACATATAATTAAAACTGTGCAGCTCTTCTACACTTTCCAAATGTTATCGGACTGAATGGATCAAACTCTGTTTTGTGAAGCCATAAAGTTCAAAGCTGCTGGACCCGATCAATGGCGGCGTATAAAGTGGCGTTTTGATGTTAATCACCTGTAAAAAGCGTTGGGTTTTTACAGCTTCTCACATTTTCATAGCGTATTTACTTTGTGTTTTGGCTATTTGACACATTACATGCTGTAAAAACACTGAACACTGTTCAAAATGTCAGGGTTTTTGGTGTTTTTTTTAGCAAACAGAGTTAAAAAGTGAGTGTTGGTGGGACTTTCCTCTTACCATAGAAAAGGCTTTTTGCTGTCAGAACTCTACAATACAGCCTCAACACAGAACTTTTAGCTGGAAACCCAATCGTCTAATTGAGGGTTTTTCAGACCCTTTTTCAGAGTCCGACTCTACGGTTCACTGTTGAATAATGTGCTGTAAAGAATAACAGTTACGCTTGATTCTTCCTGAACTGCTGTAGAAAACTCTCTTTCAGGTCAAATGTGACAAAGACACAACAACCAGACCTCAGTCCATCAGACTGCCCTCTTTCTCTTTACTGGTTTCTAAAAAGATTTCAAGGTCTAATGATGTTAAAAATCCACCAAACTGAGGTTTCAAAGCCGAGTCAGTGCCCTGCATGAAACAGCATTTCATTTCATTTCAGAATAAAAGTCCTTCACGGGGAATAAAAGGAAACTAATCGATGAAATGATGCTGGTTAAAACTGTACAAATCAGTAACCAGGTTTGGTTTTATCAATTATCACTGAAGGGCATCAATTCAGAGCAAACTATTAACTTTTGTTGATTATCTGCGGTACTTTTAGTGTGTGTGTGTGTGTGTGTGTTTTAGACTTCAGGTAATTTCAAACTCTAAGTTTAGTTTAGTTTCTCCACCTTAAGAGCCTCTTTACACAGGAGAGGCTTCTGTCACACACTGCTCCAAAGTGTCAGCTGATACTTATACAGAAGAGTGAGAGTGTGTGTGAGTGTGAGAGTGAGTGTGTGTTGGATCGTTCAGAGGTTAGAGTGACTCATGGGATCGAGCCAGATGCTTCACACTGTTGATATCCACAGAGTGAAATGATGAAATGCCTGACAGCTAACAGTGACTTCACCAACAGGGAATCTGATGGGACACACACACACACACACACACACACACACACACACACTCTGTCAGTGTGTCTAATATAAAGGAATTCCACGGTACACCAAGCCTCCCACAGCTCAGGATTGAGTTTCCTGACGGGGGGAAGCTATCAAAATGCATTGTGGGAAACATTAGGCTTCACACGGAGCGTTGAGGGGAGCTGCGGGTACAGCTTGGCAGGTGTTGATGTCACATTTTTAAATGTTACATCCCCCACCACAACGCAGAGGTCAAACAATCAACAGCTGGCTGCTGAGACACCAGGAGACAAAAAAGAACATCTCAAAAACAACCCATGATCCTCTCTGTCCACATCCTGGTGTGTGAGTGACTGGTAGGTAGTAAAAGTGTTGGAACTGGTCCAGTAGATCACCTCAGCCAGAAGCCACCAAACGGGCTGCAATGGCTGCAACGTGATCCTTTGGGACAACTGCACCTGATCACAGTAGGTCCACTAAAAGAGCTTGTTTGATCCACTGACAGGCTCAGAGTGTTATTCTAAGTGTGTGACAGCATCGTGGAAAGGATCCCTACAGAGAGAGACCTGGAAGATCCTTTTGGTTTAACCACAAACAGCACACACACCAGACTACATTCACTAAAACAGGGATTTTAGAGAACAGGACACAGGAGCGGCTGCTCTGCTGCTGCCTCAGTTGGTTCTTTTGTTTGTGTTGTAACAAATATTCTGTTGTAACTGAACTGACTTTTTAAAACAATAACACAAACAAAAAAACTAATAAAGACAGCGGTCGACCCCCTCTGTGAGGTAAAATTAGTGTTTTTGTCAGTGGAGTCTGGTGCCTTTGAAGAGAGCGACATTACAAGGATCCTTTCTGTAGTCTCGTAGAATCATTTTGTCCTCTCTTCAAAGCCACCAGACTCCACTGACAGCTGGTCTCCTGCCTCCTCGAGCGGTTTGTTTGTTTTTGTTATTGCAACTAGACCAGCAGTGCTCTGTGAGGTAAAATTACTGTTTTTGTCAATGGAGTCTGGGGGCTTTGAAGAGAGCGACAGAACAGCCGTCTCTGCTTAAACAAAAAGGATTGCAGCCCGTTTGGTGGCTGCTGGCTGAGGTGATCTACTGGACCAGTTCCAACACTTTTACTACCTACCAGTCACTCAGACACCAGGATGTGGACAGATAAGGTTTTAAGATATCTGAGTTAAGATATTTAAAGTGGAGGAATTCTCAATTTGGTCCAGATTAAACAAATTAGATACAACATGTTAATTGTGTTAATAAAACTTAAACTGGACAAGGCCAGACTATAATTTACTTTCTGGGGACGACATCCGAACACAAACACAAGGAAATCTCCCTCCAATAACTAATGTTAGCATGTGTTATTACAGCAGCTATATTTAGAGTCATGAGAAGAAGCACTCGGCTCATTGAGTGGAGAACTAAGATGTTTATAGAGAGCAAATCTCTCCTCTCGGACATATCACTGAGCTCTGTATATTTTCATAGAGAGATTTTAGATTTTGTAAGCCTCGCTCCCGGGAAGAGACGGATTTGCCAACCGAGAACAGCCCGTCCTCATTTTATTTTACTAATTGTGTAAAAAAGTTGACTTTTATTATTTTGCATTATTGTAAATCATTCTACTTAAAGAGGTTTTAGTGAGTAAATCAAGTAGAGGGGCCATGTTTCTGCGATCCCCAGTGGAAATCACACCTCTGGTATTAAGTTTAAAGAAACATTTACGCTCTCATTAGCTGCTCCTGTTAGCTTCTGCTATAAGCTACTGTTAGCTGCTTCCATTAAAAGCTACTGACAGTAGCAGCAGACAAAGAACTACTGGATTGCGACCTTAGTGAAGAAAAAATACACACTGTGCTTTCTAAACACTATTTTTTATACTCAGAGCTTCAGTATATTAATATAATTGTACATTCTTGAACAACAAGCACATAGCTACTATATAAATAAGCAAACACTGGTTGTAGAATACAGAATGTGGAATACATTTTCTATATTTTCTAGAAACAGAGGATGTAGACCCCAAACATGTTAATGCATGTGTTTCTGAAAACAGGACACAAAATGAAACCTACAGCACAACAGCAAAAAAGGGATTGTTAGGATTTTTGTAGAAGGGGGTCGTATGAGGCACTGATAAAGGCCGACCTAAACAATCAATACCAGTTTAAGTCTACGCTGTATTTGGATTAGTTTCGCTGCTTCACCTTGCATCAGACAGGCCTTTCCAGCAGGGAACTGAAGTTGCTTCAAAGCCACCAGACTCCATTGAGAAAAACAGTAATTTTACCTTGCAGAACGCAGGAGCTCACTGTGATATTGCTGCTTCGATCGATGAGCTAACATATTAGCTTGGATCCAAGCTAACGATTTAAAACACCAAACTCCCACTGTAACACAAACAAACTAACCACTCCAGGCAGCGGTGGACCAGCAACTCTCGCGTTCTGTGAGGTAAAATTACTGTTTTTCTCAATGGAGTCTGGTGGCTTGGAAGAGAGAAGAGGGAGAGAGGTGACAGCCTCAGTTCCCGGTTAGGAAGGGCTGTCTTACGTCGTGAAAATATCCTAAATATAGCGCACACTTGTGCTGATGACATTACCTAGCATCTGTCCCGGGACGCCTGTCTGCTCCTTCAAACTGGGGGCGTACTGTAGATAGATAATACACTGAAGTATCCCTTTAAAGCTGCATTAGAAAAGTTGGACGACTTCAAACTGTAACTGAACATCAGAACTCAGAGACTCAACAGGTTGGATTTCCCTTTGTAGTTTCACTTTGTCACTTTTGTGACTTTATCTGACACAAGAATTTAATTTTGGCAAATCTTCAGCATCTCAATTAACGAGGATGAGACGCTCTCTTCTGTTCCAGCTGCACTCTTTGATTCAGATCTGATAAGACGGCCAGATTTTACATCAAATCCTTAAACGAGCAGCGGAGCACAGTGGTAATACTCCAAAGTAAGTCGATTTAGAAGATATGGTGTGTGTGTGTGTGTGTGTGTGTGAGAGAGAGAGAGTGTCTCAGGCCTCGGCCAGACAGCCCATGACCTTCAGCATCAGCTCCTCCTTCTTATGTTTGGCACCGACGAGCGCTCCTCTTCCTCTCAACCAGGCCGACAGAGTCGCAGAGTTCAGCTTAGACAACTGGAGAGAGAGAGAGAGAGAGAGGGGAGGAGGAAGAGGAGGGTAAATACATAGAGAGAAACACAAGAAGAAAAAAAAAGGGAGGGAGAAACAACATAAGGAGAAGCAGAAGCGAAGGAAGGAGAGAGAGAAGACAGGAAGATAGCATTTTATTATAGGACTAGCCGTCTCCTCTGTCTTTATGCTAAAGTCAGCTAAGCTAAGCTAAGCTAAGCTAACTAGCCGTGGCGGTTAAAGAAACGAAAGCCTGTGCAGGTTTGAAGCTCAGCTGGAGGCACGTTCCAGTGAATGAAACAGCAGGTTGTGTAAATGCAGCAGGATGTTAAAGCACATCGAGACGTAGAACTGTTAATCATTCAGACAGCTGAATGAGGTTTTACGTTATATTGATGATGATTCAATGATTTTCTATCAAACACCTTTAAGGCCGGTTTAAAAAGAGTCTTACTGGCCTGGGACCAGCAGGACACACACTGAAGAAGCCTGCAGAAATGTTTCAGATGTTTCTCTAGTTAAACTGTTTAAATTTAAACAGTATCATCATTTCACTTTGCAGAAAACATGATTTGTGTCAGAAAGTCACACAAAAACACAAACTAACTAACCGATCAAAGCAGCAGCAGTGTGAAATTACTAGTTTTGTCAATGGAGTCTGGTGTGTGGACCAATTACAAACCGTTTTATACCAGCTCGTCACAAGTGGCTCATTAACGAGCTCTTGCTAACACTTAACAAAGTCACTGAGTGGCCGAGTGACTCGTGTTTTACCTTTAATACGTCCGCAGATTTGTGTTTTAACAGACAAACAAGCAAACGCAGTCATGAGATTAAATATTTAGGTATGATTTTGGATTGGACTCTTATTAAAAAAAGGCATGGTATGTAGGAAAGAGTTTACTTTGTGTTTAATGTATCTGCCTTTTACATTCATACATGACTCCTTATTTTAACCCAAACTATCATCTAAACCAAACCAAGTAGTTTTATAATAATTAAAGAAAGCTGAAATATACGAGTCTACAAATAAATTACTGTATTTTCACTGCTGGTTCCACGTGGGACTTGTTCAGCATCTCTCCCATGAGTGTAAACGAAATGACGAGCTGGTACAAAGCGGTTTGGTCCAGACACCAGACTCCATTGACAAAAATAGTAATTTTACCTCCACAGAACTGCTGGTTTACTGCTGCCTCCATTGGTTAGTTAGTTTGTGTTATTGTGTGACTTTCTGACACAAAGTCCTGTGTTCTGCACAGTAAAATGACTATTTTTGTCAATGGAGTCTGGAGTCTGGAGTGATTCCAGTCATTTCGACACATAGGTTAAATACAGGAGTCCAAAAAGAAGCAAATGCTGAGAATATGTATTTACCAAGAGCGTGCATATGAAAATGTTTGGAGGGAAATGAATTTAGAAGCTCTGTTAAACAGTGGACTGGTATTTTCCTTTGGCCAGCTTGTTCTTGGCAGCTTCCAGACAGAAAGCGTTTAAAAATGTAGAAGCACTAAAGAGCAGCGTGTCCAGTGCCATAGCTGTGTAAATAAAAGTAAAAGAGAAAGCACAGCTGATGCATTGTTCTTGAAAACTTGCAGGTTGGAGCTGTAAAACTGATGGATGTTGTTATTAATCTGCCGGGCTCCCTGTGGACTCCCACGGCCTCCTGACCATCCATCACTTTAACGGTCCTTACCCTCCTCTGGAAGGAAGTTTGTGAGGAAACCGCGGCTGACAAGAGCTGCACGCACGCCATTCATCACGCAAACGCACTTTAATACATCACATTAATGTATGTAGTGCTCCTGGAGGATGCTCATGAGGAGACTACAGCTGTACACACAGTGCGAGTGGATGCACTGGAAACTCATTATTTCTGGAGGTGCCAGGAACTCCACCTCTGTGCACTTGACTAGTTTAAATAAGACAAACTCTGCAGCGAAGCTAGCGCCCCCCTGAGGCTGCACGCTGGGCTTCTGGGGGGTTCTACATTGTTTAAATGAGTTTCTGTGTGTGTATAATACTGTTGTATTTTTCATTGTACTGTTTTTACTTTATGTATTTTATGCTTTTTATACATTTTCCTATTTTTACTCATTGTTTTTATTTCACGTACAGACTCGTGGACCCATGCAAATATGGGAAAATATCAAACATCTCATTGCATGGACCCTCGCAGCTACATGAGGAGGTAAACCAAGATGGCGACCGTCAAACCCGAGGTGGACAAACCAATCTGTGATGTCACCGTGGCCACGCCCACTTTCCCTACAGTCTGTGACCTAAATCCAAAAGGGTAAATCGTCTGTACGGTGGCCGTGTTGGGACATCTCAGGCTCAGTTGTTGTTATAATTATCACAGGAGTGTTTGCAGGATTTACTAAATGAAGCATTATTATCTGATGTTTTCTCTGATTCTTCATTTATTCTAGTTTATTGTGTGTTTTTGTTCTGTTTCTGTTTCTGAGGACGTTTTTCTGCTTGTTCTCAGTTTGTTCTTACAGAAGAGGTTTTAATCTCAATGAGGTTGTCTGATTAAATAAAGATTAAATAAGATAAATAAAATAAGAGAAAATAAAAGATAAAAATAAAATAAAAGATCAAATTAAATTAAATTCAATTAATTAAACCAAATCAAATTAAATTAGATTAAATTAAACTAAACTAAATTCAATTCAATTCAATTAATTAAACCAAATCAAATTAAATGAAATCACATTAAATTAAATTAAATTAAATTAAATTAAATTAAATTAAATCAAATCAGTGTGTCTCCTGACCTGGTTGCTTCTGGCCATTTTCTCCACGTCCACGTCTCGTACCACAGATCTGGATTTCTTCGGCTTTGACTTGAACAAAACTCCCTGAAACACAAAAACACAACGAAAGACAGGCAGGAAACACTCTGTGAGCATCATCATCATCATCATCATCGTCATCATCATCATCATCATGGAGTGTCTTCAGAAGCGTCTCGGCGCTCAGAGAGACAAAACTGAATCTGCTCAGTTTTCAAAATAAAATTCTGGGAAATTCAGAAATTAGAGGAAAAGACCGATGACAGCATTCGTCCAGTCAGGATCACGTTGATCCATCATCCACTGATATCAATCAATCAAAGGTAGAGCTGCAACAATCAGTAGATTCATTGATTAGTTGTCAGCTATTAAATTAATCAACTATTTTGTTTGATTAATCGCTTTAAGTCTATTTTTAAAGAATAAAAGACAAAATCCTCCAGCTTCAGACAGTTTTCAGCTTCTTAAATGTGATTGTTTTGGTTTCCTTCCTCCTGTGGGACAGTAAAACAGAACATTTGAGCTTCGGATCAACATCCATCACCACGTTCTGACATTTTATGGACTAAATAATCAACAGGTTAATCGATAATGAAAATAATAACAAAGAAACACGACAGAAATGATGGAAAAAGTACAAAAGTAAGAGTGAATTTAGAACCTTTAACAGGGAACTCACCTGTCTGCTGCTGTTCGTGTGGTCGTCGGAGGACGCCAGCGGTCGAGGAGGCTCAGCTGATGGTTGTTCTGCTGCTTCACCGCCAACTTCAGAGCCGAGCGTCGCGTCGGCTCTGAACCTGACCTGGAGCTTCGGCGGCGGGATGAGCCCGGGTTTACCCTGCGCCGGCGGGCTGAGGCTGGGGATGCGCTTCAGTTTGGGGTGACCTGTCGGTGGGGGGGCGGCGCCGCTGGGAGGTTTGGGCCGACGGCGGAAGCGAGGAACGATCGGCAGAGGACGAATTGAGAGGCGTGCGGCTGACGAAGAGGAAACGCAAGAAGAGGAAGAAGCGGCGGTGGGCGTCTTCGTCGTGAAGGGCGGTAACGTCACCCTCCCCTGTTCCTCCCCTCCTCCGCTCAGCTGCCCCCGCTGCCTCTGGAGCCGCAGCACGGCCACGTTAACGTGACGCGACGGACACTTGTTCTTGAAGATGGGAACCAGTTTGGAAGCAGGAGTCTGACTCAGAGGAGGAAGAGGAGGGAGGAGAGAGGAGGAGGAGGAGGAGGAGGAGGAGAGGGCTGACGCTGGCTGGAAGGGTGGGAGAGAGGAGGAGGAGGTGAGGGAAGGAGCTGAGAAAGTAAAAGAAGCACAAGAGGAGGAGGAGGAGGAGGAAGATGAAAGCCCGTCTCTGCTGCACCGTTGACGTCCTGTCAGACTGCTCCCAAGTCCACATCCATTACCCAGAAGCCCCTGGGCTCCGTCCTGCTGGGAGACGGGGGCCCAGGCTGGAGGCTGCGACCCGAAGGAGGGCTTCACAGGAGGAGGAGGAGGAGGAGGAGGGAGCTGGGTGAGGACCGGCCTGATGGAGGAGGTCAAGTTGATCTGCTGGGCTCTCAACACCTGAGGACGAAGAGGAGGCTCAACATAAAGGTGGTTCTTCCTCCTCAGACTGGAAGTCTGGAGGAAGTCTGGAGTCTGAAAGAGGTGAAAGTATCAAACATTTGACAGGAAAAACACAGAAATACTAAATAATCCGTCTGATTCTCTTGTTTTCTGTTTTGAGCTGCACTTCAGTTGGACGTCTGGTCGGTATCCACTCTGGTTTTAATCCGGTTTTGTGTCTGTAAATCTGGTTTTAATCCGTTTTTGTGTCAGTAAATCTGGTATTATTCCGGTTTTGTGTCTGTAAATCTGGTTTTAATCCGGTTTTGTGTCTGTAAATCTGGTTTTAATCCGGTTTTGTGTCTGTAAATCTGGTTTTAATCCGGTTTTGTGTCTGTAAATCTGGTTTTAATCCGGTTTTGTGTTTGTAAATTTGGTTTTAATTTTTTTTTTTTATCCACTAATCTGATTTTAATCAAACAAATTAATTTGTCTCTAATTTCAGACTCATGTAGCATCATTCAGCATTTTTTTTAATGGAAATATATTTGTGAATCTCTTTGTTAAATAAGAGCTGATTCAGACTTCTCACCACTAGGTGGCCTCACTCCTCCTGTTTCTAACCTCCAGCTCCTCCTGTTCTGCTTCCGAAATGAGTTTAGTTCACTTTCCTGAAACTGGAGCTCGTTTCCAGTGAAGAAGCGTCTGGATATCACAACATAAAAACGCGTGTTTTTCAGTTTAAAAAGGACAAACGTGTGCGAACGAGAGTCAGAACCCGCCGTCTTTTTACGGGAGCGGCGACGTGTCCGATCTGATCCGCTGGTTTGTTTCCATGACGACGGCGACCGAAGAGCATAACTAACGGACTCAGCGTGGCCGGTGCTGCTGGACGTGACCGCCGGACGCTCGCTTGCTGTGTTTTAACGATATTTTGAATCCAGGCCAGTTTACACTGTGCGAAGGCTGAACTGGTTTTCCGTGTGTGGAGCTCAGGCTGAAGGTAAAATGTGTTTTTCAGCTCTCAGAGCCAGAGCCAGAATAGAAGTGCTCTGTCAGCTCGTACAGGTGGAGGATGAGCCCCGCTGAGAACTATAAATATTTTAGTTTCACTCTGTGAGCACTGAATCGATCTCTCCGGGTGTTTCCCCGTACAGAGTTTCTCTAGCTGATAAAACACACTTCAGCTGCGCCCTGCGAGGAAGAAAAGCAGAGCGATGAGAAATAAGTTCCTGCCTGCTTCATTAAAAAGTAAGAACAGACGATTCATCAGATCAGAGCCGCGGAGGACGGACACATTGATTAAAACTGCTGCTGTGCTTTCACTTTGTGGCCAAAACATTCCTGACTGAGTCCTTTAAGTCGTACATATCGTTTAAACTGCACGTACACTTCAAGGATTCACTTCTGCGTCTCAGAGAAGGGACCCGAAGATGATAAAAGATGTCATCTGGTTTTAATAAACTAAAAATATTTCAAGAAATTGCTCCCCAAGGTTTCCTAACATGATGACAAATACCATTCAGGCTGCTTCATAAAAACAAGGCCTTGAGAAGATGAGAGATATTCCAAAGAATCTTCCTATAATAAATGTTATATAGAGCGTTTTTCATTAAAAGTGCACTCTGGACAACAAGAAACACGTTTCCTTCACCTTCCTCCTGACGTCTGTATCATGAGAATGAATCCTCACGATGTTGAGAAAGGAACTTTCCCTTCACCTCGTCGCCCCTTTATGGTCATAAAACTGTCCGTGAAGGTTTTACAATGTGGGAAATGCTGCCATAATAATCGCTTTTCCTCTCCCCTCACGCCAACCCCCACACTCCCACATGAAGTAACCTGCATGTGAAAGAGTTTGTGTGTGTGTTTGTGTCAAAAAGAAACAGACCACAAACAGCAGTTATATCGCTCTCTGCACACACACCAGACTACATTCACTAAAACAGGGATTTTAGCTCAGAGAACACAGGAGCTGCTGCCTCGGTCAGTTAGTTTGTTTGTGTTATTGTGTGACTTTGCTGTTTTAAAGGGATAGTTTGGATCCAACATAATATTTGTGTAACACACAATAAGACAAACAAACTACCCGTTTGAGGCGGCAGTAAAACAGCAGCTCCTGTGTCCTGTTCTCTAAAATCCCTGTTTTAGTGAATGTAGTCTGGCGTGTGTGCTGTTTGTGGTTAAACCAAAAGGATCTTCCAGGTCTCTCTCTGTAGGGATCCTTTCCATGATGCTGTCACACACTTAGAATAACACTCTGAGCCTGTCAGTGGATCAAACAAGCTCTTTTAGTGGACCTACTTTAAAAGACTGTTTTTGTCAATGGAGTCTGGTCTACTGGAGTGTGATGCAGGTCACTGAACCCTGTAGCTAACAGCAGACACTGTTATTAGTGTTATTTAGACTTGGATTAAGTGTAGTGTGTGTGTGTGTGTGTGTGTGTGTGTGTGTGTGTGTACCTGCACCGTTGCAGCCGTGTTCAGGCTGGCTGTGTGGTAACGGGGTTTGCTGGTCAGGTGTGCGGGGAAGCCACACACAGCCTGCAGCCTGTCCCTGACGTCGGACAGGAAGGGGCCCAGCGCCCCCTGCAGGCCGGCCCGGGGGCAGCGCTGCACCGGCTGCAGGCGGACACAGCTCAGAGGGTAGCTGAGGAGGGGTAAAGGAGCATTCTGCGAGTTTTACCACATCAACCATGAGACATGTATTCTGCATATCATTAATGAGCATTTGGTTCTATTTCCTTCCTTATTACTTTTAACTGATCTTAACAAATGTCTTCACAGCATTGCTTCTGACTAGACTCTTTTTAATTCGACAATAATAACTATTTAAAGCATATAAGATGTCCTGGGAAATACAATGTTACTGCATAATGAAACTATTGTGTTGATCGCTCTCTTCAAAGCCACCAGACTCCATTGACAAAAACAGTAATTCTACCTTGCAAAACACAAAAGTTACTGGTCTACAGTTGCTTCGATCATCTAGATGGGAAGTATTGTTGTGTTACACAAATATTGTGAATTGACTCTTAAAAACACAAAACCTGAACACAGACACTGTGGCGTCTGTTTTTAAGTCTCTAGTTTGGCACCTCCTGTTCTCTAAAATCCCTGTTTTAGTGAATGTAGTCTGGTGTGTGTGCTGTTTGTGGTTAAACCAAAAGGATCTTCCAGGTCTCTCTCTGTAGGGATCCTTTCCATGATGCTGTCACACACTTAGAATAACACTCTGAGCCTGTCAGTGGATCAAACAAGCTCTTTTAGTGGACCTACTGTGATCAGGTGCAGTTGTCCCAAAGGATCACGTTGCAGCCATTGCAGCCCGTTTGGTGGCTGCTGGCTGAGGTGATCTACTGGACCAGTTCCAACACTTTTACCACCTACCAGTCACTCAGACACCAGGATGTGCAAAAACCAAATTGGGCCGAGGTTTAAAAACACTGGAGCTAATTAATCAAATTAATTAATTCTTGATGAGTGTTTTAGGATACGTGAAGAGTCTCTGTCCCACTAGTCTGAAGTAGACGCTGCAGTACACCTCCTCCTCCTCCGCAAGCTCAGGGAGTCTGTAACCATACTACACACACACACACACACACACACACACACACACACACACACACACACACACACACACACACACACACACACACACACACACACACACACACACACACACACACACACACACACACACACAATCTATGAACCAACAATACTACCAACAAGGTGCAGGAGGATCAAAGCAGATCAAATATCTCACTCACAAAGAACTTTGCCTGTTTAAAATACCATTAAAAATCAACCACAATAATTGATCCAAGACTCAATAAACAGAACTCTGCACTGTAGAGTTTACAGCATTAAATTACTGAGGTTTTGATAAGCGGCTAAACTAATAATGGATTAAAACGGAGAGAACGGACGGAGATTTTTAGCATTTACTTCAAATTACTCAACAAATAGTTTCCATGTGATTTTACGGCAACTGGGACTCACTAAAACATCTGCTAACTGTTGCAAAGCAAATTAGGACACATTTTGTTTTTTGCACTTTTTACTACTTTATATAATACGGTGTGTGTGTGTGTACCAGGCAGTTCCAGTGGTTCTGCAGGTCTCTGTAGGTCCTAAACGGTCCGTCTCTGGGCAGCTGACGGCTGATGGTGATAATCTGACCTTTCTTCATGCTACACACACACACACACACACACACACACACACACACACACACACACACACACACACACACACACACACACACACACACACACACTAGTAAACTAGTGTTTACAAAGAGCTGCAGCTCCCCCTGCTGCTCAAACTCAGTACAGCATAACCTGCCTGTCTTTCAAACCCCAGAATTCATCAGCAAGTTGAAGCACTTTACCTGTCTCACCTTGAGGATGGAAGACAAGATGCTGAAGTGACAGTTTGAAGCTCTGACAAGGGTGTTTGTATAATCCTTTGGGGAAATTGTGCCTGATCAAAGTATGTCCCCTAACACCAGAAACAGCCGTTATATCACTCTCTTCAAACACACCAGACTCCACTGACAAAAACAGTGATTTCAGCTCACAGAACACAGGAGCTGCTGGACTACCGCTGTCTCGATCAATTAGGTTGTTTGAGTTGTTGTGTGACTTTGGTGTTTTAAAGGGTTAGTTTGGATCCAACGCTATATATTTGCGTAACACACAACAACACAAACAAACGTACCAATTGAGGCAGCAGCATACCAGCAGCTCCAGTGTCCTGTGAGCTAAAATCCTTGTTTTTGTGAATGGAGGCTGGTGTGTGTGCAGAGAGCGATATAACGATGAAACAAGATCTTGCTTCTATTGTTTCTTACAATCACATCTTTTAATTCATAAAAACTCAGCAGAGATTTCATTGAGTCCCTCAGCTCTACTAGAGGTGAATCAGCCTTTTTTGTCTTTGACCTGTTAGGTCTTTCTGCGTTGCGTCCAGCAGGTGGCGCTGTCCTACCTGGGCAGGACGTGACACCAGATGGCTCCTCCGGTGGAGGCGGGGTCAAGGATGAAGTCAGGATCGCTGCAGAACCTCCTCAGCACAGAGGGAGGGAGGTCAAAGTCCTCCAGCTGCAGCAAACACACACACACACACACACACACACACACACACACACACACACACACACACAGATCCTGTTTCATCATACACACTTTGTATTGTCACTGTATCCAGGTTTTCTTCATGCTGCTCATTTAAAATCACTTTCACGGCTCCCCAGCTACGTTCTCCGTCATGTTTGTAGGAAATGTTGAAAAACTTGACAAATTTAAAAGGAATTTGGTGGAAAGTTCAGAAAATTCTGAACATTTTACCTTCAGCACTGCAAACCTGGATCATGAACAGCACCACAGCACTTTCCTCATCAGCTACAGCTTTAACGACAGAAACCTGGTTTATATGCATCAGATCCAGATGCAGACTCGTTTAAAATCATTAAAAACATCTGAACTCTGAGTGTTTCCACTGTGTCTCAAGTGGAGGTGGAAATGTTCGTTCGATTGTTCAAGATTGAAGATGTTTATTGTCGTGTGCACAGAAACACACTGCACCCCCTTCACCGAACAAACTCAGTAAACTCTAACTATGACACTATAACAATACAAACTGAGCAGGTTATAACACTCTAACATTGAAATAAAGGGTCTAAATACATAAATATAAAACTATAACAGTACAACACCTGAACAACGAGCTGCTACTTTGACCTTTAAAAACGGACCAATGTTAGATATTTAAACAGTTTTGTTCTCTCACTGTTGTCGGGGGAAGTCTGACTGTGTTGGCCTCAATGCTGATGCACAGTTGGCCCTCACTGGTGCTCAGCTCCATGCCTGACACACACACACCATTTAACAACAACCAGTTACATAATCCACTGGCAGCTATCTCCATGCTACTGAAAACACAGCTCACACTCTATAAAACGCTGTGAATCTCTCCTCTTTGGTCTAATTTTGACTGACTCAGTCCCACAGAGGGACAGTGATTGTTCTCCACAGTCTGCAGAGAGAGTGAAACAGGAAACGGTAAAAACAGAAGGTGTGCTGGAGGGAAAATGAGCCCCAGTGAAACATACCGACAGCGTTGAGTCTCCCCGCCTCAGTCAGAAAGTCTTTTCCTGAGAACAGAAGCACAAACGCAGAACGTTTAATCACAGAACGTTTAATCACAGAACGTTTAATCACAGAACGTTTAATCACAGAACGTTTAATCACAGAACGTTTAATCACAGGGGCAGGACGACAGAGAAATTCTCTCTAGTGTCCAGCAGGGGGCGACTCCACTGGCTCTGATTGGATGGAAGTCAATGAGGAAAAGAGGCGACTTCTCTCCTGATTTATCAGCTCAGTGAACAGTTTCTGCTCTCAGTCTCTAGTTTACTGTCTTCTTCAGATTATGGTCCATTTAGAGGAAGATACACCAGGAAGGGGGGGGTTAGGGCGGGGCTACCTGCTCACTGACCAATCAGATGCAGGTCTTTGTGGAAGATGCCAAGATGGCGACGCCCGTAAAGTGAAATTCGAGGCTTCCAAACAGCAGGTGGCTGTGTCCACTTCTTATATACAGCCGGTGTGTTTTAGTTATCAATAACAAGGATTTATCAGCTTTTACTGTTTGTTTTGTTGACATATTAATTAAAATTATATTAAATAAGAGTCCAATGTGTTCAAGAGCTTCTTCCTCTGTCGTCTCAACTGGCACACACACTTATTTCATGTCAGACCAGGTCCAAGGTGAAGGCTTGACAGTGTTGCAACACACACACACACACACACACACACACACACACACACACACACACACACACACACACACACACACACACACACACACACACACACACACACACACACACACACACACACACACACACACACACACACACACACTCTGACTGTCTATTAATAATCTACTGGCAGCGCTGATAATCACTGTTATGATCCTGGGCCTGTAGTTTCCTCTCTTCTGTCCATTAAACTGGTGGAACGTTTCCACACATTTTGAGCTTCTTGACTGTTTTGTCTTGATCAGATGTGGACCAGAGGTTCTCCCACATACACAAACATCTAGGAGGATACACAAACATCGTACTCGCTTGCATGGCCTCGGCTGGCGGCAGCGAGCGGGCGATCGAACGTGAAAATGGATCGGAGCGGATGCTGAGCTGATGGCGTTGTTGTGCTACGGGATGGGGAAGGAAAAGGTGGAGATTTCAGGTTGAAATGAAAGGAATCAGTACGGTGAAGATCCCCCTCTCTTCCTCGAGTTGTGTCCAGATGATCGACACTTCTGGTATATAAATACAGTAGTTAAAGACCTTTCATCTCTATCTGACTTTGTTCCACTATTCTACCCACATCTTCTCATGGATGTATGAAGACATGAAGAACATCTGAGGCCTGCTAAGCCGGCTAACTTCCTGTTAGCTTGACGGGGGATAAAATGATTTAATGGCTCTTCTAGACTTTTCAGATGTTTTCAGACTGAGTGGATAAAATTCAGACGGTGAAACGAGTCATTTCACTGTTTTTCATTTGATTGTTCTATTGTATTTATTGTTTTTACTGTTTTAAATAGTTTGATTCGATTGATGTTTTGCTGTTTTTACTGCGTTTCACCTGTTCTCCATGAACCTGTGTGTTGAAAAAATACCTTTACCTCACCTAACCAGCCCTAATCAGTAGCATTATTAATTAAATTACATCAAATAAATCAAACTAAACTAAACATCTGGAGTTAACCTGAGACTAAACCCTCCAACAGTTTCTGTCCCTGCATCAGGGGAAACTAAACGAGCACAAAGTAAAACTGGTCACACACTCTCTGCTTCTACGACTCGTCCAGTATGTTAAGTTTAGTTCTTGTGTTTTATGTGTTTCCTGTTTTATTGTGGCGTTCAACTTCCCCTTCTCGTTTCAGGGCCCTTGACTTCCTGCTCCTGTGATAGTCGATTGATCGCCAATAAACTGAACCTTTTTTTAACCATGTGTTTGCGTCACGTCGAGACTTTGAGTCCGTGTTCTTGTGCGTACCTGAGACCAGGTAGAGTCCTGCTTTATTCCAGCTGGGAGCCAGTCTGGTGATCAGGGAGTAGGACAGACAACACTGGAGGACACCTGGAAACACACACTGAGGAGAGCCCAGCTACACACACACACACACACACACACACACACACACACACACACACACACACACACACACACACACACACACACACACACACACACACACACACACACACACACACACACACACACACACACACACACACACACACACACACACACAGTGGATGTGTGTTACGGAGTGAACCATGAATGATTAACTACACACTCTTGTGGCCTTCTTGAGACTACATGTTGAATATTAAAGCGTTTCTTCAGCCAGAGCACACAGTGATCAGTCCGTCTGTCCATCGCTTCATCCCACCTGCAGACGGCGCCTCTGTCCAAACACCTGGAGGACACCTTTCTGGAGAAAAGGGATCTAGAGGAAGAGAAAAGAAACACAAAATGTCTGAATTGAAGGAGAACTCCAGCATTCTCCTGGTGTGTGAGTGACTGGTAGGTAGTAAAAGTGTTGGAACTGGTCCAGTAGATCACCTCAGCCAGCAGACACCAAAATGGCTGCAAGGTGATCCTTTGGGACAACTGCACCTGAAGCAGCTAAATGGAATCCAGCCATCATTCCTTTTTTTTGTGTGCATTTCCTACTGTGACGTTTAAAATGTCTTCCATGAAAAAGGGTGTGTGGAGCAAACAGCTGCCAGTTAACCTGACAGAGACAACACGTCAATGTTACAGAGGTTATTATGTGACTGTGTGTGTGTGTGTGTGTGTGTGTGTGAGTGTATGTGTGTGTGTGTGTGACTGTGGGTGTGTGTGTGTGTGGGGGGAATGTTTGGAATTCAGACCGACTATTTTGGCTGTGTGTTGGGAGTTTGTCTGCACGCAAACACATACAATCTGCTGCACAAGTGAAGAAAGAGTCTGTGTGTGTGTGTGTGTGTGTGTGTGTGTGTGTGTGTGTGTGTGTGTGTGTGTGTGTGTGTGTGTGTGTGTGTGTGTGTGTGTGTGGGGGGGGGGGGGGGGGGGGTGCAGAAAGCATGTGTGTCTTTGTTTTCCTGTATACTGGTGTGTGTGTGTGGACCTTGAGAGCGAGGACAGTTTGCACAGCAACAGAGGACATTTCAAACCCTCCTCACCTCTTTAAAAGGCCGTCTGAGGCCACAGTGGGTGTCACCTTTTCATCTGTTAATAATTATATGATGTTTGTAGGATTTCACCTTTCACTCGTTGATCTTTCTGATTTTTCTGCGTGAAAGGGACGAGAATCTTTGATCTATCTGGTGTCAAATCTGAGGAATTTCTGTGGATATTCTGTCTAGAAACACTTTTTTCAATGGAGTTTCCAGGAAATATACTGTGTCATGATGCTCACCGATATGACAACATGAAGCATGTATGATAAATAAGTGTGTG
This sequence comes from Pempheris klunzingeri, assembly GCF_042242105.1. NCBI lineage: Eukaryota > Metazoa > Chordata > Actinopteri > Acropomatiformes > Pempheridae > Pempheris > Pempheris klunzingeri. The sequence continues at coordinate 21,146,501 of NC_092032.1, read as the reverse complement.
TGTGTGTGTGTTCTTACAGCCATGACCACTGAGATCTCAGTGAAGGAGTCCAGAGCCGGAGAGGCCAGAACATCAGAGTACAGCAGCACCAGCTCTCTGTGAACACACACAGTTTAGTGAAGGACACATCCACAGGAAAGCTGCGTTCAAGTGACACGGTAAAAGCCGACCTTGTCCGTGGCACTGAGCAGGAGGAGACGATATCAGAATCAGAATCGCACGGTGAACAAAAACTAAACGTGTAAATAAACATGTGGAATATCTCTGAGCCAGAGGAGATACAGGACAGAGACGCTCCACCTCTGAGTCACTTCCTGTACCTGTGTCAGGTGGTGTCCCCCCCCCCCCACAGGTCCTTAGTCTGTTCACGAGAACAACTTAAATGTTCCTTTATTAACCCTTTCATGCATGAATTATGATAACCTCAGTCAGGATTTTTTGTGTTTTGTGTTTTTATTCATCTTTAGGCTGAAAAACAAGATTTGAACTTTTTTTTTTTTTTTTCAACCCATTTTTTCTAAAGATATCTTTACCTGTCCAGTAGTTTAAATCTAGCTCCTGAAGCATGATGTACACTTCAGTGGACATGTGATTAATCATAATTTCCTCCCAATATAAAATCAATACTTGGAAAATGTAGCAATTGCATGACTCCTTAGATGTTACCTGATGTCTCCATATGTTTCTAACCTACCGGGTCTCTTTTTCTAGAAGGTTTGAACAGAAAGAAATGAGCACCTTGGTGTTTCTGGCTGTCTGTCGGCCATCTTGGCTTCACTCTGAGTGGATGAGATGATGCAGGAGCTTCACTGTAGCGGCTGATCATCAAAACTCATGCATATAGAAGAGAACAGCTTCTGAAGAGCTGCACGCTGCAGTGACCTCTATACATGAAAGGGTTAATGGCGCTTTGGCGTGATGGTCTGACAGCGGCTAGCCACAGCTCGCCACCAACTGGGAAAAACTGTCTGTGTCCATATTCCCACTGAAAATAAGATGGATGGAGTCTAAACATGTGTGTAATGTGCAGAGATAATAATCCAAAAAGTGCTTTATAGTACGTCAATATAACTTATTGTGTAGCGCAGCAGGAGGAGGAGGAGGACGCCACAGATGAGAGTCAAGCACCTCCAGCCAGTGAGGAGAGTGGCGCAGTGCATTGTGGGTGTTGTAGGTTTTGTATCTTTTGAGCGAAAGTCTTTCTCTGTTTTCTCTGGTTCATGTGGCAGCAATTTCAACAATATCTTTAAATGCTTCATCAGCCCCTGAAAACTGTCGGCACGGACATGTTTACCCAGAGGGAAGACGTGGACGGAGCACAACCAACCGGATTCCTCTTTTTTCAGGTTTAAACTCTGGTTTGTTGCAGTTGTTGCTGACTGAATGTGGTTATTAAAAGAGAGTAAATGTGTTTTGGGTTTAGGTGGCGGTCACCTGCAGGTCTTGATCTGTTTGCTCCTCAGATCCTGGTCGTCCTCCGGCAGCGTCACAGTGACACAAACCAGCTTCTTCAGGTCTGGAAGTCCGAGGAAAAACATCGACTGCTGGACTCCTGCACTCATCCTGCGCGCACACACACACACACACACACACACACACACACACACACACACACACACACACACACACACACACACACACACACACTGATGGTTAACACTGGAAAGTGACCAGATTGTCACTCATATTCAACAACAGTGAGCACTTGGTAATATCTCCAGAGTCTAAATAATAATTCAATATAAACTGACTCGTCTGTCAGTTAACTAATACAAATAAGATTTGCTGGTTACAAACTCCTTAATTATAAAGATTAGTGCAGAAATGATTATTCAATTAATATATTAACTGAATATTTTAGTAATAAATAATCAAATATCAAACATTATCAGCTTCCAGTCTTTTATGGTTGAGAATTTGTTGGTTTCCTCAGTTTTATATACCAATAAACCAATAAACTGACTATTCAAACCATAATTACCATAATAAATGTTGATGAATGTAATCGTTAGCTGCAGCCGAATTGAGGACAGCTCTGTTTCCTTTCTTGGCATCACTGTTAATCAATAATACAGCTGATTGATAACTGTAATCGATGCACTTTTATGATAATCTTGAAAAATCACTTTGAGGTCTGGTAACTTTTACTGGATGTGACATTTTGACTGTTTACAGACTCAAAATAAAGACAAAACCATGTTCATCAATGACAATAATAGTAAATAAAAGCCTTGATTCTGTCTCACTCACCTGTTTGAATCTCTTTGACCCCAAAACCGAGCAGGCTGCTAATCAGCTAGCTTAAACAAGCTAACGGCTACATTAGCATTAGCTCACGATCTTAGCTAGCTAATGTAGCTAGCTAGCTTTAAATCCGTGTTTTTCAGTTTTTACGTTGATATTCAGGTGAGTGACCTTTTATTTCCACTCTCACTACACCGTGATCGGACTTGTTTTCTGAGGGAAGTCTTAGTTTTATGACAATTATATTACAGAAAAGAGAAAATTTAAGGAAATAATGTTTTATAGCCGTCCAAGCTAAAGATGGGTGTGACAACCCTGAGCTCTCACTCTGCTTCAGTTTACACAAACCAAACCTTTTCAATGTCACAAATATATCAGCACACACTGGTTATTATGTATTTGCGATTTTTTCTCTGCAAATTTGGATATTTATGTGTACACTTAACACTCAGAGCCATTATATTGAACAATTATCATGCCAGGAAACATAATGAGGTATGAATATAATACAAAGAACATTTTTAATCTCATTTGAATATAAAGTCTAAGCAAAGTGAAGTACACTTTTTAAGAGTCTTTAACTATCTTGTAGTGGGATTAGCAGCTGCTGCTAAAGGAGTAAAAACATTAAATTTAAAAATATTACACACACTAATGAAGGTTTAGTCAAATTGTTTTTTACGTGATTTTTTTTCTACTGTGGAGTGACAGGACTTGCTAATACACAATCTTTGATTTGAAGTTTTCCCTGAGCTGCGATAAAACCTTTTTTAAACCAACTTTTATCGCCATTTAAGAAGTTTTACAGGTCGGCCGCGTGTGTTGAGAGTGTACCAGCACCTGCGGCTGCCCGCTGAAGTCTGTGAGATAAGGCTTCCGCCCGCTGCTTGCGTGAGAAGCTGGTTTCCTTGAAGGCTGCTGAACTCAGATGAACTTTAGCCTCGTCCTCGCCCATAGCCCACTGATGACTGACGGGGCCTCGACCAATCAGAGAGCTCCAGCCATAGGCGAGGGGCAGAGCGACCAATAGCAGCGCTAGGAGCACAGTGGAGGCGGGGCCAGTCGCAGTTCCAGGAAGTTTGAGGCTCCGTGAAGGCGCCACAACAAACACAAACCTCACCGGAAGCACCCCTTTCAAAATAAAATTGTGCTGAACTGAAAGTTGGCGTTCATATTTAAATTGATTTATCAACCTGTGCAATACTAAAGAAACACCTGTTTAATTCAATATTTAATACTGAATTAAATAGATTAAATTCAGTAAGTCAAATCTGCCTCTACTATCTGTGCTTTTCATTACTTTATTTTATACAGAATAAGGAAGGAGGTGCATCATGGTTAGGAAATGGTGGTTGAAAAATAATTTAAACTTTTTTCAGATTGTTTATTAGAGTTTGTGAAGATTCTGGAAATAACTTAAAAAGTATCTCACAGAAGTTCTGCAAAATGTTTTTTGGGGGGGTTAAAGTTCACAGATTTATCTTTTAGAAAAACTGCTGCTTTTGTTGCGTGAATGTGACGATAATACACGAGCCATGAAATCCATTTTGAGCCGAAGACTGAAGTTACTCCTCTTTGCAGATGATGTGATCCTGTTCGTTGGAGCTGAGAGTCAGTATATAAATGTCTTTTTTGATTATGTACCTCTCACTGCTCATATTCTCATATACTTCATATTCTGTTTTTCATATTCATTTGCTCTCTGCATATATGGATCTAATGCAACCAGCGACAAAATAAACATCTTGAAATTTTAATCTTGATTCATGACAAAAAACAAACAAACATTAAAACCTTTTTTCTTGCAGGTCTTGGGGGTGGGAGGTGGGGGTATATGCATGATGCTGTATCCTGTATAAACAGCTAAATATTGCACAGTCGTGGTCAGATATTGATGAATAAATGACCTGCTGTGAGCTTTATTTTGAAAACAGAGGCCGGAAGTGCCGTGCTGCATTGTGGTGGACTTGACAGCTTTGACTGAACAGGGCTGAAACTTGGGACTCTTGTTGGTGGAAAGTGGGTTAAATGTCGGAGTGTTTGTGCAGAGAGTGCATAGAGGGATTATATAACCACACACACACACACACACATAACACACACACACACACACACACACACACACACACACACACGGTCTTTTAGCGGCTGCGGGCTCACAAATGGACGAAAAGGAGGAAAAAAGCCCAGATGGAGCGAAATATTACAGACTGTCTGAGATCGAGGAGCAGAACTCATTCAAATCAACGTGGATCATCATCCACAACAAAATCTACGATGTCACCAAGTTCCTGGAGGAGGTGAGGAACTGCGTTAATATTTTGGGGCATTTTACGTCCGCAGCATTTCGTGGAAACCAGCATGTGGAAATCATCCACAGCAGGAAACAAACCTACAGGGAGGTCAGATAGAAATACGGAGACATTTAAACTAGCAGTTTTCTTCTTTAGGTTGGAAATAATGTAAAGTTGATGCGTGTTTAAGTATCGTAGTGTCTGCACTAAAATGTGGCTTTATTTGACTGGAGTCTGGTGGTGAATGCACCATCTGGACAGGTGGGAGAGTCCTGGTTACAGACTGAACTCAGCAGTTCAGTATCGCAGGAGCTCCAGAAAGGCTCCTGGGGATCTCCTGTTGATAAAAAAAGTTAGACATTAAATGCTACAACAATATCCACGAATCAATATATGCAGGTATCTATGAGAGCCTGATCAATACTGGATGTATTGATAAACAAATCAGAGAGTTTAACAGTAACTCAGCTGATATTAATTTTATTTGACATTAAGAAATAAACATTTGATGATTTATTGGACTCAGTTAACATAAAAGTTAAAACCAAACAGGGCTTTTATTTTGTTATTTGTGCTCAGTACAAAAGACCAGAGTTGACAACTGTAGTGTTTTTTTATTTTATTTTATTTTTTAAACTATTATTTTACATTGTTATTTTGTGACATAATTAACCGCATTAAAAAAATAATTTTCAATTGTTTGATAATTTAGGTCCTGATTAATAGCATTTTAAATCATCAAGAAATATGTTAATTTCAGATTCAAATGATGAGAAAACAAACTACAAACTATATTTACATCCTCCGCATTAGCTAATCAGATACTTTTATAGATAAATTATAATAATTAAAATGTAAAATAAAATACACTTGTGGAAAAAAAAGTCTAAAACTTAAAATTGCGGAAAATAATCTAATAAATAAAAATATTAAGTGAAATAAAATGCAGTTATATTTTAAAAAAAAACTTGAAACTTCATTCGTACTATTTGTTTAATCGTCCACTTTCCTTTAGACACATTTAACTGTTTTATTTGTAGGAAATAGTTGAGAAAAATCAATTAATCTTAAAATAATTACTAGATATGTGTTTGGATCCTGCTCCGATCACCTGGATCAGGTCTGCGGTGACACGCTGACTCACGGTTTTGCCGGTGGGGGGGTCAGGTTGTACACGGGTCAGGGCGTGTGCACCGAGCGGCCTCAGGCTGAAGTCTCACTTTACAGCTTGATTACAGGTTTCATGATACGAGGAAGACAAATCATATTCTGTGTTCCTGCAGTTATTTTCCTTCATGTTCACAACCAAACTACATTTGGTAAATGATATTTGCACCAAGATGTCAGCAGCCAACAATACTAAAGATTTTATGAGTGTCCTCGCTGCTGCTTCTTCTTCTGGTGACGTCGTTTCTTGGAGGACCTTCTTCTTCTTCATGTCCCTAAAATGTGTCCAACCTCAGCTAGAAGGTTCCAGAAGTCAGTGAAGCAGAATGAGTGAGAAAAGACTTCAGACATGTTGTTCATCAGAGCAGACTAAAGAAAGGAGTGTGGAGTGTGATCCTGACCTGTGATTGGTTCAGGCAGCTGTGTGGGCGGGGCCTCGATGTTCCGTTTAGCTTTGTTTTTGTCCTGTGGGAGGAAGAGGAGGCGTGTCGGCCATCTTGTTTTACAGTCTGTGATGTAAAAAGGCAGCGACATGACGGGTGAGTGACGGCGGGCGTTTGTTTTTCACCCCCCAGCACCCCGGAGGAGAGGAGGTGCTGAGGGAGCAGGCGGGCGGGAACGCCACGGAGAGCTTCGAGGACGTCGGCCACTCCACCGACGCCAGAGAGATGGCGGACGACATGGTGATCGGAGAGCTGCACCCGGTTAGTGTCCACAGCGTCTGTGGCAGCCACTAACCAACTAACTAACCAACTAACTGTCTGTCTGTCTGTCTGCAGGACGACAGACACAAGATCGCCAGGCCTGAGGTAAGTTTGTCTGACAGGAAGTCCATCCAGGGTGTCCAGCTGCATTGTGGGAAATGTAGGATGATGTGATTTCTGTGCTTCATCTGATGGCGTCTGTTTGACAGGAAACGCTGGTGACCACAGTGAAGGACGAGTCCAGGTACACACACACACACACACACACACACACACTAACACACACACACACACACACACACACACACACACACACACACACACACACTAACACACACACACACACACACACACACATGCACATACACACACACTAACACACACACTAACACACACATACACATACACATACACACACACATACACACACACTAACACACACACACAGAGACACACACACTAACACAGAAACAAACACACACACATGCAGCTGGTTGTCTGTGCCGTTGTGTATTAACTGGTAAACTAGTAAGTCAGTTATATATACTTTTATAACTAGTTGTTTCTGCCCTACAGTTGGTGGTTTAATTGGTTAGTTAGTAAGTTAGTTAAATATAAAACTAGATGTTTCTGGTGGACTAACTGGTTGGTTAATAAGTTAGTTTTATATAACTAGTTGTCTCTCTCTTGCAGCTGGTGGACTAACTGGTTGGTTACTAAGTTAGTTTTATATAACTAGTTGTCTCTCTCTTACAGCTGGTGGACTAACTGGTTGGTTACTAAGTTAGTTTTATATAACTAGTTGTCTCTCTTGCAGCTGGTGGACTAACTGGTTGGTTAATAAGTTAGTTTTATATAACTAGTTGTCTCTCTCTTGCAGCTGGTGGACTAACCGGTTGGTTACTAAGTTAGTTTTATATAACTAGTTGTCTCTCTCTTACAGCTGGTGGACTAACTGGTTGGTTACTAAGTTAGTTTTATATAACTAGTTGTCTCTCTCTTACAGCTGGTGGACTAACTGGTTGGTTACTAAGTTAGTTTTATATAACTAGTTGTCTCTCTCTTACAGCTGGTGGACTAACTGGTTGGTTACTAAGTTAGTTTTATATAACTAGTTGTCTCTCTTGCAGCTGGTGGACTAACTGGTTGGTTAATAAGTTAGTTTTATATAACTAGTTGTCTCTCTCTTGCAGCTGGTGGACTAACCGGTTGGTTACTAAGTTAGTTTTATATAACTAGTTGTCTCTCTCTTACAGCTGGTGGACTAACTGGTTGGTTACTAAGTTAGTTTTATATAACTAGTTGTCTCTCTCTTACAGCTGGTGGACTAACTGGTTGGTTACTAAGTTAGTTTTATATAACTAGTTGTCTCTCTTGCAGCTGGTGGACTAACTGGTTGATTCCCGCTCTGTCAGCCGCCATCATCACGCTGATTTACCGCATCTACATGACTGAGAGCGAGTGACATCATCAGACACGCAGCTGTGATGTCATCAACAGGCGCCCTGGCCAAATGGCCCCACTTCTGATTGACAGCTGCACCAGCCAATGGCGGCGTAGACGGGCGGCAGACCGATAACCAGCTGACCGGACGATTAAAATAATCTGTTCTGGGATCAGTGACTCGGCGCCGTCTCTCCTGTCACAGCACTGCAATACCCACAATTCATTTCATGCTATTCAACCAACCAATCACGTGACATTATGCTAATGAAGTCATTTACGTTGCTGAGTTTTATGAAATGTTTGATTCTGAAATCTTGTAGAAATGCAGTCGTGTGTAATTTGTTGTACCTTTTTATATCTTTGAATGTCCATGAATGTAAATGAGTTTATAAATATGCAATCAGCAGCTAACGTCATGGCGGTGATTCTAGCGGCGCCACGATTTCCGTCCTAAACTGAAAAACCATCAGAATGAGCTTTTGAAACCTTTGTGTTTGTGTTTCACAGTTCGTTAATATGTTTTGACATCAGAGAAGTGCAGTCCTGCTGCTTCTGGACCTTATTTGAGAAAGAAATCTGTGTGGTCGTCAACGGCGAGAGACAAATAAAGTTTTGATCCAGTTTGAATTTGGCCATGAATCACACACACAATGTTTGTTAGTTTAAAGAATGATTTTAAAGACGGTAAAGAACCATTTAGTTTGGTGTCAAACCGCTCAGTGAGCCACATCCTCTCCTCTCCTGCTAGCTAGCGAGCTAACTCTGCTACGTCCCCGTGCTAACGTCCCTGATGTTCTCTGAGCTGCTGTGTTGGATCCCAGACTCCTGGTCCTCTGAGGAAGGATCCCAGACTCCTGGTCCTCTGATGAAGGATCACAGACTCCTGGTCCTCTGATGAAGGATCAGACCCTCCACCTGCTGCTGGGACCACATCCTGGTACCAAACACACTCACAGCAGCTTTAGTGCCGCTGGCTAGATGGACGTTAGCTGCATGCTAGCTGGACTTTAGCTGCATGTTAGCTTGATGCTATCTGAATGTTAGCTGACTAGCTTCTCAACTTAAATCATCTTTTAAACTGACAAATGTCGTGTGTGTGATTCAAGGAACAATTCAAATGGGATCAAAACTTTATTTGTCGCTCGCCGTAGAACAACTGGACAGATTGTTTCTGAAATGAGTCCCTGTGGCCTGAAATCAGATTAAGATCAAATCGTGGCGCCTTTAGTCGTCTCATGATGGTCATGTGACTGAGCTCAGGTTTTTTATGCCTAAACATGAAATTCTGATTTTGCCTTGAAGAAAATGGATGAAGTTTTTAAAATCCTACTGGTGCCTTTGGGTTAATGTAACTTTAAATACTCTTCAGATTCCTGCATTTGATAGTTTGGTTTAAACTTTGATTTGTTCAAAACGTCTCGACTCTCTGAACAGGAAACCAAACTGTGAAAATAACCGCCTGTTTTAAATTAAGTTGAAGACTAGTCTTGGTCTTATACTTCTAGGTTGGACCGGTCTAATTAATCCTGCTTGCTGCATGAATATTAAAGGCTGTTGCCTAGCAGCACGTGTTGCTAGGATACATTTTTAATGATGCTGCGCCATTTTACTGATTTATTGCTCATCGTCGTTTCAACAGTGACAAACAAAAACACTTTCACGGCACGCTGACACGATGAACATCCACTGAGAATAAAATAACACAATTCAAATAAACTAAATAAATCTCATTCTGATACAAAGACGTCAGAATCAACCACGAGATCACTTTTTTTTCCAGTTTTATGTCGTGACATCCAGACGCTTCTTCACTGGAAACGAGCTCCAGTTTCAGGAAAGTGAACTAAAGTCATTTCTGAAGCAGAACAGGAGGAGCTGGAGGTTAGAAACAGGAGGAGTGAGGCCACCTAGTGGTGAGAAGTCTGAACCAGCTCTTATTTGAAAAATGGACTCAAATATATTTCCATATAAAAATGCTGAATGATGCTACATGAGTCTCAAATTAGAGATAAAACCAGATTAAAGGATTAAAATAACCAGATTTTACAGCATTTATATTAAACAAGTTATTAAATAAATAAATAAATAAAGTTATTCTTTTTCTGCTGGAAACACCGGGCCGTGAGCTTTACAGCACCCCTCACCTGGACTTTGCCGCTTCCTGGGGTCGTGTACGGCAACCAGAAAGTGCCGAAATGTTGACTCTTCATAATCTAAATAATCTAAATAAAACTCCTGACAATTTAACGCCCCAAAATGACATCAACTGTTTACAGGAACTTTGAAAATCACATTATTTTTTTGAATAACGCTGTAAAAAGCAGCTTCCTGACAGTCTGAATGCTGTAGAACGCCCCAGAATGACATTAATTATTTACAGGTTTCACCAAACAGAGAAAAAAGGATTGTAAAGCAGCATTTTGATGTTAATCATTAGAGTGCTGGAGAAATTTAAAAAAAAAGACATTTAAAAAAAAAAGTGACGTCTAACATTTCACACTGTAAAATAAAACAGTGAAATGAAAGTTCAGATGCTGCTTTACTTTTTATTTTTTTAACAAATACAATACAAAAAACAACAACTTTATTTTGTCCCTCTGTGGCTGCCGTACTTTGAAGTGGAGCCACAGTAAACATGCAGGACAGTTAACTAACTACTAGTCATCACTAACTAGTACTAGTAGTGTGTGAGTGATAAACAGGGTGTGACGTGCTGACAGGGACACGCTGCTCCACGGAGTGACGTCAGGGTGATAGTAGCCATGACGACACGTGTTTACTCACCGGCGTGACGCAGTCACTGACGCACGTTACGTACGGCGTGACGTCGTGACGGCTCCGAGGAACGTGTTCATCCGACGGAAATAAACAGAAACAACGAAAACACCGACCGGCACCTTACAACTTTATTTAAACTCCTCAGACACACAAACCAGGAGCTTTAACAAAACTTTAGATGTGTAATAAGAAGTAGAAATAAAGTCACTTCACTCAGAAACCAGATTTACTCACCAGATTAAAACCATTTTTATAGAAACAAACCTCTCTGCATGTCTTTGTGCACCATGTTGCCTCCCAGACACACTGGAACAGGTTTGTTTCTGCTGAATTTAAGTCTAGAAATAACTAATAACTAAATATTTCACAACCTTTAACCTGTAAGTGATTCTGACTAAAGGTCAGTGACACCAATTTTGTATTATTTCTGTTTATCAGGTTTGTTTTTCTGAACTCTTGGACATTTCAAAGTCTATTATTGGTGTAATTCTTTCATATCTTCAAGGTATTTGTTTAGAAAAAAGATTTACACGTGTTATTATTACTCATGTCTATAAATAATCTATATTATCTGTCTATAATCTATATTATCTGTATATAATCTATATTATCTGTATTCAAAGAGACTTCACCCTCAGAGTCTCTCACTGATATTAAAGTGTTCTGGAGCTGAAATTAATAAATTAGTTTTAGATCATTTTTTCTGCTAAAAGCACTAAAAACTAAAACAAACAACCACTTCCGTGTTCTGTGGACACATGGGGGGTCTCTGGTCTCCTGTTGGGGGGTCTCTGGTCTCCTGTTGGGGGTCTCTGGTCTCCTGTTGGGGGTCTCTTGTCTCCTGTTGGGGGTCTCTGGTCTGAGCGCACTGGGAGCTTTAAAGTGAAACAGGTGAAAGTTGAAGTTTCCTACGTGTCTGTGGGGCTGAGGACACTGCACGCGCTCTGTTGTCACCACGTTGTCTCGCGGAGGGGGCGGGAGTCTCTTCTCTTTACAGGCCGCCCCCCCCCCAGCGGGACTCCTGAGCGGCCACAGCACACAGGCCGCCTGGCTGCCGGGCGCACATGTCCCGCTCAGCTCTCCGGTTCCACGCGGGGGGAGAGTCGCTCTCCCCGGGGCAGAGTATGGAGAACGGCCGGGAGGAGGAAGAGGAGGAGGAGGAGGAGGAGGAGGGAGATCTGGATGACGAAGTGGACGCTTCTCGCCTGGAGAGGTTCATGAAGGACCGGAGGAGAGCGCAGTCCCTGCCCGCCTACCCGGCGGCGCTGCTGGCCGACGGGACCAACGGGAGGAAGCGGGTCAAGTTCGCCGACTCCATGGGCCTGAACCTGGCCAGCGTCAAGCACTTCAGCTCGCTGGAGGAGCCGCAGATCCCGACTAAAGTCCTGTCCAGGTACAGGAGCTTCCCGCCGCAGCAGCAGGACCTACTGACCGACCTGTGCCAGAGCTTCAAGTCCGGCCTGGACACGGACCGGCTGGTCTCCTGCTTCCCGGAGCCCCGGGAGGTGGAGCGGAGGGTCCGGGAGCTCCGCGTCTGCCTGGAGAGGATCACCATCACCCAGCTGGACGTGCGGGGGCACATCCGGGTCTTCACCGGCCGCACCAACAAAGAGGTCGGGGTGAGGTACACCTTCAACGACTGGCTCTCCTACGTGGACGCGCAGGCTGTGCCCGCGGCCCCGGACCATCCGGGCTCTGTGGGAGAGAGGTTCAGCTTCACCGTGTACACGCCGCCCTTCATGGACCCCAGCTCGGCCGTGCACTTCGCCGTGTACCTGAGGAGCGAGGAGGGGGACTTCTGGGACAACAACGAGGGGCAGAACTACACCCTCAGGTACCGCTGCATGTCCAGCACCACGCCCTTTGTCAGCGCCGCTTTCCACGCCACCTGACCTGTGCGTAAAACCTAAAAACCCGTGCGTAAAAGCTCTCCATCCGTGCGTAAAATGCTCCCCATCCCTCCAGTCTGCTGAAAGAAATGCTTCTCCATCCCACCTGCTGAATAAATCCATCATGTGTGAGATTCTGCGTTATGTTGTGAGTCTTTCTGGGATCACAGAACATTTATGAACATTTGGAAAACGTGCGTCAGTGTGAACAAGCCCCTCTGGACGTTTTGGACCTGCTGACAGCCAGAAACACAAGAGTCTCCGTCCCACTGCTGCTCTCGGACTCCGTCTGTTGATAAGATGTAGAAAACCTTCAAATCACAAACCCAAATATTTCTGTGCTTCTTTTAGTCGACGCACACAGAAACAGAAACAGAATCAGAATCAGACAGGTTCACGTCTGAGGTTCAGGACCAGGAGCAGCAGAGAGACCAAAGCTCCTGAGAACTGAACGAAGGATCATAACACTGTTTTAGCACCCGTCAGAAGTGATTTACAGAATTATTCTTACTCTCCATTCGTTTCCTTTTTGAAAATCTGACAGACTCCTGAAACCTCAGTGCTGCTCTCTTGTTGCTTCATGTTAATAACATGAAAAACACTTTAAAGCTTTTTGAAACTGCAGATAAAGAAGATTAAAACCACTAAAATGCACAAATTAGCTTCATCTGTGATGTTCATCAAACACAAAAACACCGGTATGGTCCTTTAAACCGAGACCAGAAAAGTGTGTAATTGAACCAGTGGCTGATTTTGATTGAGATTCAAGGTCCAGTTCAGATTAATTCTTCTTTCTGGATGAATTCTTAATGTTTCAGGGGGGTTGCAGCCAAACATGGAGCAAAACCAGGAAAAGAGAATTTGTTCAGTAACTTTGTAAAGATTAAGAGGAAACTCAGTGATGACGGTTTTTGTCCAAATGATCTCAACCAATAAATTCTGCTTCCTGATTAGCAGCTGTTCTGCTCATGTTCATTGCTGAAAGTTCTCCTCTAACAGGTGGGATTTCCACGTTCGTGCCGGATCCATATTTTTGCATTCGGTCCGACTCCTCTGGCGTCTTTACACGAGAGCCAAAGTTCAGAAGTCCGACGCCTCTGAAAATAGTGCTGTTGACAAACTGATGACATCTGTTTGATCTGTCAACACTGACGGGCGCTCGGCGATGAAGGAATAGTTCAGGTGAATCTCAGAGGCGTCTTTTCCTTCGACAGAACGAGTCAAGTACAAGACACCTGATGAGAATATTCCTCTTCTACACTACAACACCAGCCAAACACCAATCAGAACAGATTATGCCAGAACTGCAAATCACCACAAAGCTTCCACATCCTGTCAACCACACCTGCAGGAAACCTAAGACCTGCAGGCCAGGCCTGATGGGAGCTGGGGGGCTTTTAGTTTGAGGTGAGCAGGAGGGTTTCAAGAGGTTAAAGGCCTGTTATCTCAGGGTCACGACCTCTGCAGCCTTCTGTTCCGTCATCTACACATGCTGCTGCCAGACTTCACTGTAAAATCAACCAATTTAAGACATCACGCTCTTTCCAGGTGGACGACGGCTCTATATACTACAATACCCATGAGCCTTAGCTGCATGCTATAGAGGAGAAGCCGGTCAGGGGCAGTTGCTGCTGCAGCTGTGATCTGAACAAGCTGCATTTGTTACTGAATTCATCCAAAACTGATCAGTTTCCTTCATATTTGGAGCTCTGTGATTGGATATTTAAGGCTGAAATGCACACTGGGAGTCGTAGTTGACCTTAAGATATTTTAAAATTTCAGTTTCGTACATGTCCGGCTTTTTATGCGAGGATGAATGAAGTAGCTCTTCAAACTTCATAGAAACCCGGAGGAGGTTTGGTGCAGAGCGTCTTTAACTGGCAGGTCTGCTGAAAAAACACTCGCTTGGCGTCCAAACAGTCAGAAACGAGCCGCAGGTCCGAATGGAGTCTGAAGTCCTTTTTGTAGATGCAGGAGCACGTGCACGACTGCAGAAACTCCACCGAGCATCCAGAGTGTGTGTGTGTGTGTGATGAAACAGTGATTACTGATTGAGCAACATCACCTTTTAAATCAGCCTCTGTGTGTGTGTGTGTGTGTGTGTGTGTGTAAGTGGGCCAGTGTGTTTGTCCTTAAACCAACATTTGGGTCTATTATTAGCAGCCGCTGGTGTGTCGTGGGTCAGTCACCTCCTTCACCTTCACCCTCCTCCACCTGAAGCCAAACTCACCTCTGAGCTGCTGCACCCAGTCACGCGGTTTTTGTGTGTTTCACCGTCCTAAAAACACACACACACACACACACACACACACACACACACACACACACACACACACACACACACACACACACACACACACACACACACACACACACACACACACACACACACACACACACACACACAGGATTAGAGCTCTAAACTCTGAAACTCACCTTTTAATAACTAAAATTGTGTCTCAGGTGTTAATCAGGCAGACCGCCATCTTGGAAATGATCACTGGGTCACATGACTGCACCAGGAAGTTGAGTATCTGTCACTGAGGGATGCTTCTGGTCCTCTGAAGCTGGAGACGGACACTTCCTGCTTTTCACTGCGTATCCACATGCACAAGATGGCCGCCTCGTGCATCCTGCGCCCGGTCGGAGGGTTGGTTGTGCACAAGATCCAATACGAACGTGAACTGTAGCGGGTCGGAGGGTCAGAGGTCAGCAGCCACGTTAGCAGCAGCCACAAAGTTCAGAGGACAAGCTAACAGACCTAGTAGGACCTTTTCGTCCACCCGGGGGGGGGGTTGCTCCTGTAACATGTAGACTACGTGTCGTGTACGTGAAAGCTTTTATTCTGCCTTTATTTACTTTAGAGATTAAAATGAACATTAAACTTGCTGTAAGTGTTTTTTTGGGCAGCAAATAAAGTCAAGAACATTTAATATCAGCATCCTTTTAAGATGGTATTTTAAACGAGCTGCTTTATTTCCACATCCAGCTGTTACAGAGCGACATGATCCTCCACGTGGAGTCGTGTTTGGGTCTCTTTAAGCTCCGTGTTTGGTCTCCACCACCTCCTGAGAGAAACATCTGCGTCTTTAGCTGCTAAATGCTCTATTATGATCACCAGCCGCTCCCCGACGGATTTCATCTGTGGTTTGCTACTGATCAGATTGTGGACGGCGGCTTTTTTCACAGATTGTTCTCTGGACAAAGGCGCCATGAGAGCCGTGGGAGTGAACCGGAGCAGTAAAGTTATCTAAATGTCCGTGAAATGTCAGACGCACAAAGCTCCGTTGACCTCCACCCATAGTTAGAATTATGCCACAACAAGACAGACGGATGTGGACCTGACGGAGAGATTCCCCCGGCCCGTCTGGAGCCCCCCGACCCACAGTTTGAACACCCAGCCTCTGGACGATAGACTGAGATGTGAGAGGAGGTTTGAGTTTTCGGCTTCGGTCAAAAACATCGACAGAAGCTGAACAAAAGACATTAAAGACAGAAAACTGAACTACAAGGCCTTCAATACCCAGAATTCCTAGGGGGCGTTAACTTCCAGCAGCAGTTTGAGCGTTTGACCAAAAATAAAGAGATCCTGCTCAAGTCCTCTCTTCTCTTTTAGTCCCATTTTATTTAAACAATGATTGATTTGACACCAAACTCTTTGATCGTCTCCTTTCCAGACCATCGTCGCCATCTCGTTCTTTCCACCAAACCAAACATCCTCCTGATCAACCTGATCTCATCGGACGCCGTATACATCAATCTGATCTTTTTAAGGACATTTCACCGGCCATGCGGTCCCATTTTAAGCTCATTCACGTGCCATTTAACACCCGTTTTAATTCCTCAGTCAGTTTGGCAACAATAAATATGCTACATCTGGTTACACTTTCAAAATAAAGCTTTCAGGCGACGGTCACAGTTTAGTTACGTTTAGGCAACCAAACTGCGTGGCTAGTTTTAGGGAGAGACTGACGAGTTGTTGGCGTTTTCAGAAAAGGAGGAAGTTAATTATTCTGCGGACGGTGAGTTCATATATTATAATTTTAGTAATATAATGTATAATTTTATTTTTCCCAATGGTCTCGCATGTCCTGCTTTAACGTGACGGTACCTGGTCGCTAGCTAGCTAACACCGTTAGCCTCGGTGGCTACGAGACGCAGACAGTAAGGAGTCTTTTAGCGTCCTGGTCTCTCAACATAACTTCATCATGCAGCATAAATGGAGAACACATGACTCCCAAAATGTCCTTAAAGCGTCGTGCTGCTCAAACTCCATTTGGCGAGCTCGGGCTGTTCCGTGTGACGGCAGCATCTCCAGACTGTAAACATTTTATTATATAACATTTAATATTTATTTTAATCTCAGAATACTGAACCCCCGAGGGTCCTCAGACGTAAATACTGATGTCGTCACAGAAGTCAAACCTTGTGCGCTCGTTTATAATCTTATATTCCAACATATCAGATAATCACATGTAGGATGGGATAAGTTGTGCGTTATGATATAAAAATAAGACAAAAGTAACAAAACTAATCAGGGACGCACCGATCAGACAGTTATTATTATTATTATTATCATCCTGTATCAGGTAGAAGCAGGTAAATAATCAAATGTCCATGATTGAATCGATTATATTTTTTTATGGAACATTAATAACTCTGAGGAAGGTCAATAATCAGCTTTAGAGGGGAGTAATAGAAACACCGGAGGCGTCACAAGCTGATCAAACAGACATAAAACTGGTTTCTGAGACACAAAACAAAACGTTTCTACGATCTCTCTCATGTGATGGATCGACCTCTTCCAGAAAACAACGTGAAAAAAGACATCTGATAATCAATTAAAGGTGAATATGTGATCGTTTTCTTCACCTTCTGTGACGTTTTACTGTTTTCTGATGTTTTATCGAAGCAGTTGATCGATTATTCGAGAAAATAACCAGCAGATTGATGAGCAAAGACTTTTTGTCTTTTTTAAGGGAAAGTCTGATGCATCACTGATTAGTTTGAGATCAATGATCAGAAACATCCCAATAACCTGATCGGTGCATCCGAGAAGAAAAAATATTAATAATAAAAAAAAAAAAAAAAAGCTAGAAAATCTGAACTCCAAACAAACTTCAGGTGCTTCACTCTGTCCTACATCCCCCACAATGCATTTCACCCTCCACCCAGTGTCAGTGTCAGACGGTGATGATGTCACGGCGGTGGTTCGCTCCGGTCTGTGATGTCACTTCCTGTAGTCTGCTGGGGCGGCGCTCCCTCCACCTCCAGCAGAGGGTTAACCCTCCACCACCGTCTTCTGGGTCTCGAACATCCGCCCGATGGCGACCTGCAGAGGAGGACGAGGACGTATTGATCACTGATCAGCTGACGGCTTCTGTTCTACAGCTCAGTGTTCACGAGCAGAGGTGTTAATAAAGTTTAGAGTAATAGATTAACAACAGGTCGACTCCCAGAGCAACCTCCACCTCCTGACCTCCTCCACCTACTGACCTCCTCCAGTCCTCCACCTACTGACCTCCTCCACCTGTCTTCCTCCACCTTCACCTGTCCTCCTCCTGTCCTCCACCTCCTCCACCTGAGTGTGTGTGAGTGTGTGTGTGAGTGTGTCTAGGCCACAGTTCACAATTGATTTCCTCTTTTTTTGTACAAAGACACGACAGGAGAACATGACCAAATACCCCCCCCCCCCCACACACACACACACACACACACACACACACACACACACACACACACACACGACAATATTATCCAAATAAATAATAAATATTATTGACAGGATCCCTTCAGTAAATCTAATAATTAGAGTGACAGCAGCAGAACATTAGATTTAATTATTTTTTCCATCCACACAAAATTGGCTTTTTTTTAAAGATTCTTTTTAATTGTTCCCTAAATGAATAACTGTGTTTGTTCCCTGAAGACAGTCAGTTTCCAGCCTCACATTTAAAGAAAAGAAGAAATAAAAGCTCAGGTGTGATCGTCTGTGTGTGGTCGTGTCCCTGCAGAGCCACCGGGGGGCGCTACCTGCCCACACACCTCACTGAGTCTCTGCCTCATCACTTATTCTGCCGTCAGCCTCCTCTCTCCCTCCCTCCCTCCCTCCCTCCCTCTCTCTCTCTCTTCACGCCATCAGAGCCGACCCTCGCTCGCCCGGTCGGAGCCCCCCTGTGTGTGTGATGTGCTGATTGGCTGGAGTGTGGCGTAGGATGGGAGGGGGGTGGCGGCGAGGCGGGCGGCTCTCTGGACCAATCAGCTTGCAGGAGGCTTGGCTCTCATGTAAATTGTTGCGGCTGTGGCTCCTGACAAAGGGATGGCCTCTCTCTCTCTCCTCACATCTGTCTGTTCGGGTTACCCTCCATCTTCCTCTTCATCACTTTGTCTCATCTCTCTTTAGATTTGTCTCTCCTTCTGTCTTCATCTCCGCTGTGGTCCGTCTCCCTCCCCGCTGGTCTGACTTCAGCTCAGTTTCTCTCACAGGGACGACAAACCGAATAATAAAACACCAGCTCTGATTATTCAGTTCAAATGTGGGTCTAAATAAGACAAACACAGCAGGTCGGCATCTAATGAGGGCAAAGCATGCTGGGATATTAGTGTGCTCTGCTGCTGCCTCTCTTTATGTCGGGGGCGTGGCCAGAGGGGTCGCACCGGGGCCTCCTACCGCCGTCAGGGGGTGATCGGTAGCTCGTTGGTCTCATGGATGGACCGCTGAACGGGCCTACAGGCCAAACGATCAGCGGTTTGATCCCTTCGGTCGGCAGGTCGCTCTAGAAAGGACGTTTATCGTTTACAGACCCTGAAGCAGAACCGTTTCTCGTTCAAACGGCTGCAACGAGACGCAAACCGACCAAAAAAAACATTTGCAAAACGACTCCAACGACCACAAGAGGACGCAAATCTACAACAACATCATCGTTGTCAAATGACAAGATTATCCAGGATATAAACACACACCACAGGACAGGAAACAGGATCTGTGCTGGATTATATCCTGCTCTTGTTTTTATATATCAGGGAGTGCCATCATAACTGACAATAGTTTATTCACTTGGCTTGAAAACAACCACAAAGAGACACAAAACAACCACAAAGAGACACAAAACAACCACAAAGAGACAAAACAACCACAAAGAGACACAAAACAACCACAAAGTGACACAAAACAACCACAAAGAGACAAAACAACCACAAAGAGACACAAAACAACCACAAAGAGACAAAACAACCACAAAGGAGACAAAACAACTACAAATGGACTCAATCCGACTCCAAACGACGCAGACACTTCTACATTACTATGATTCTCCTGAAATTAACCTGACGTGATCGGCTCAATTCATCACTTCTGCTCGATTTGCTCGACTCAGTGGCGTCGATATCTGACAGCCTGGTGGGTTTGGAGGATGGCAGGAGAAACACGGCGGTTTTATTTTAGCCAACAGACCTTCACCGACCCGAGCAGGAACGATAAAGAAGTGGTTTTAACAGAACTGGACCTCAAACCATCCAAACCCTCTGGGACGGAGTGGCACCCCTAAAACTCCACATTTCCTCTCCAAAAGATAAATAAGCGTCTCTCTCAAACATCTTGTTATTTCACCAAGACACAACAGTTCGTTTCTGGTCCAGATTCAAAAACCACATATGCAATTACGCTGGGTGAGCTGTCAAAGCCTCGTGGGAGTTCTTCTCCTACATGAAGACAATCACAGTGGAAAGCTAAACTTAGCCTCCTTCATATATCATCACGTCCGTACACTCGGCATCACACCCGCTCACACAGAGCAAGTAGGAGCAGTATGGAAACCACGAACACACACACTCTTCTCTCCCTGCTGAGTCGTGACTGACTGACCTTCAGTCTTCCTCCCACCAGGCAGGAGGTGTAAGATTAACTTGAGACCGCCGCAATCAGTCCGCCTGATGACACAGACGAGCAGCTGCAACATGTCAGACGTTCAGATCTTCATCTCGACAGCATCGCTGTAGTTTAAATCTGACAACCATCTGTTAAACACACAAAGAACCCGCCAGGCCCCTTTATGGTTCTTTAGAGCAGCGATTTTCAACCAGTGTGCCGTGAGAAATTATCCAATTTTCACTTAATTGGTCTTAAAATTCTTTTTTTTATTAACATTTATTAATTATTATCTGTAAATAACCTGCCACTGTGGAGTGTCTGTGCTGTAACATAGTGACGGGCAGAGTAATGTAACATCGGTCCGGGTGGCAGCAGGGAGCTAACCGCCTCCTTCCTTCTTAGAGACCAGAGAATTAGTGACGCATGCGACAGGTCGTGGTGATGGAGAAGGTTTTAAAAAGGAAAAATGCAAACTCCGAACTGGGTCCTGGACCAGATTGTGACCCAGGTGAAGGCCCTGGTGTGAGTGGTGGTAGAAAGAAAGCAAAGATGGTGAGCTCGAGGCAACACAGAGAAAGCTATCTTTGGTTTGGATTTACTTTCACCAGGGATGAGACGACACCGACTCCATGATGCTCGTGTGTGGCAAGAAGCTGTCCAGCAGCGCCACGGTGCCGAGCGAGCTTAGAGCTTCATGAGACTAAGGTGCTATGTAGCACCTTCAAAGGTAAATCAAATGATTACGAGGCAAAGATCCATTTACAGAGCTATTTAGCATCGTTTTGTTTAGTGTGTAGGTGTGTAGCCCACTCCCTCCCTACCCCACTGGGACTCTAGTGCGTTAAGGATCTGTCCTGGGGGGTCATGTGGATGCAGAGCTTGAGATTTGTGGCTAAAGCAGCACAGACAAAGAGACGCAAAACAGCCACAAAGAGACACAAAACAACCACAGAGAGACAAAAAACAACCACAAAGAGACAAAAAACAACCACAAAGAGACACAAAACAACCACAAAGAGACTTAAAACAACCACAAAGAGACTTAAAACAACCACAAAGAGACTTAAAACAACCAAAAACAAGCACAGAGGTTGTTGACGCAGACATGTCTACAGCACACAGATCCATAAACATAAAAGCAGGAGAGTCAGGTACGAGTATCTAAGGTGTATTTTGGCCGGTAATGTTTTCATTAGCGTAACCTAAAATAGTTTGGACGATGTATGTGTCCTCACTCTGTAGGTGGACGGTTAAAAGGGGGAACTAGCTGCTAATTTGGACTGAGAACCATCCAAAGCTGACCTGAACAGCAGGAGACGGTAACAATGGAAGTTAAAGAGCCGTAGAAGGTGGGAGGAAAGAGATGGAGGGGAACCTGGAGGCGGCTCAGACAAACAAAATGAGGTTTTTCTTGTGAAATGGAAGAGGAGGAGGAGGAGGGGGGGGTGAAGATGAAAAGACGGAGGGGCTCGGGGATGTAAGGTGCTGCCACGCTGAAATTGGTGGAGGCCTTTGAGTGCCGGAGAGAGAGGGGAGGATGGAGACGGAGCGCGAGGGAAGCAGGAGGATGAGAGGCGCTCAGGTCGATAATAAACTGTGCATAAGGAGCGCCGGCGTTTCCATTTGTCAGGAGACGAGAGCGGAGCAGCAGGCGCCGACACATTTTACCGTCTGACGACCGGCCGCACGCTTTAGTCCTGAAAGTCGGGCCGCAGGGGGAAGGAAAACAGGAAGAGGGATGTGTTTATGGAAGACAAACCAATCTCATTTCACTCCCCTCTTTAGGTCGGCACAAACAGTCGGCACTTGGAAATGTTTCACAGTAAGTAATAACACATTTGTAGCTTGGCAGCGACGGAGCCTCGTGAGGAAACAGAGAGGTTTTCTACGACTTGAGGAGTAGTTTTTGTTTCTGCAGGAGCTATTTTGAGCATCAGAGGTCCTGGACGTGCCTGTCCAGTTCATTTCTGCATACAGAGAAGCTTGTTTGCATCCACGACTGTTGTGAGATTATCAGGAGTCGGTTCAGCGTCCAGTTCTGCATCACATCCATCCATGGATGTCAGTATTAATTAGCTATGTTGGTTTCCTGTCTCACTTTAATTGATCTTCAGTAAAAACATTGTTTATTTTTCCAGATTTTGTGAATTTTTTTTTTCGTGCGCTAAAAGAAAAAACAACTAAAAAGGTGGATGGAAACAGTCGGAGCCCTAAAGTCTGGAATGGACATGAAAACTGTACAAATGATGGACAACTGTCAGAAAATGTTTGACTCTTTGATAAAAAGTCAAAGCTACAAGAAGCCCATGGAGAAAAACTGAAAGAGAGAAGTAAACTACGACTCCCATGGTGCACTTTGATAAGAAACATCCAATCACAGAGCTTCAGATTCTGATGCTAAAAATAACACTTTGGAGAAACATTCAGCAGCTGAATTCAACAAACTCTGTGCTTTATTTAGTCCCAAGTGCAACAAAGGAGCTGCCAGTGACTGTCTTCTTCAGCTGAGGCTCATGGGTATTGTAGTATTCAGAGCCATCCGACAAACTGACAGCAGAAACCTGATCAGTCGAAGCCGAAGTGAATCAGACGGATGGTCAAAACATGAAACTGTAGTATAATTAGATTATCAAGGTGACTCCAGCGTCTCTACGCCGGAGCTCATTAAAAGAAAACTTTGAAATGGAAAATTACGATGCAGAAAAACCCTCCTGGGTCCTCCTCTTGTTTGCTCTGTGATTATTAGCGCCTCACACCGAGCATGCTAGCAGCAGTTTGCTTCCTCACAAGGTCACTGCTGACTGGTAGGTAGCAGGAGATCTGGTCGACACAGACATCTCCCAGGAAGAAGTCTCCTCTGTTACACTTCATCGATGCACATTTCCTTCCTCCAGTGTTGTTTCGGTTTCCTTACTGTGGATTTATTTTAGTTGTGCTCACAAAGCCTCGCCCACGTGTCACGCTCGCCACCAATTAGCCGCCGATCGAAGAGCTGATTGGCTCTTAGCGATGACCACAGACACTTTTTCTGTGTGGTTGGAATATTTATGAAGCTTTTATTGGACTCGTGTTGAGCAGAGAAGGTTGAATCTGTTAACAAACACACTTCAATGGTTTTTCTTCATGTTTACACACACACTGCCTGTCGCCACCTGGATTTAACTAAGCAAACAGGTAAGAGCCTTCCACTGGATAATTACTGCGGTGATGAATATGTTTCAGCTGGCAACAACTTATTTAACCCCAGCTGATGCGGTGAGCAGCTTCTCTCTTAAACAACCATGTTGGAAGACAAATCCTGTAAGAAAACAACCGAGGAGATTGCTGAAACTACTAAAATCGGGTTAAGAACCGTCCAACGCATTATTAACACCTGGAGGGATGGTGGTGAACCATGGGGGATCACTTCAACGTTTGGTGAAATCGACAGTAGAACTCACGGCTGTGTTTAATAGTGAAAGTAAGAGCATTTCCACACACACACAGTGCGAAGGGAGCTCAAGGGATTGGGACTAAACAGCTGTGTAGCCCTGAGAAAACCACTGATCGGGAAAAACGGCTTCAATTTGCTAGGGAGCATGAAGATTGGACTCTGGAGCGATGGAGGAAGGTCATGTGGTCTGGTGAGTCCAGATCTACCCTGTTCCAGAGTGACGGGCACATCAGGGTAAGAAGAGAGGCGGATGACGCGATGCACCCATCAGGCCTACAGCCGACCGTACAAGCCCCTCTCCCGTCATCAATACAAGATCTTGGCGGAAAATTAACGCAACTCTGGATGGAAATAAATGTTGTGACACCGCAGAAGCTCACTGAAACGAATGTGTGCCGCGCTCACAGCTAAAGACGCTCCAACGAAATGTTAGTGTTATTTCTACATTGTAGATTAACATTGAAGACACACATGGAGTTGAGCAGTGAACAGAAACCTCTGCTCAGAGTTCAGCACGGAGCCTCTTTAGTCTGCTCTGCAGGTCGAACGTGTCTCAGCGTCTTGCTCAAGGACACTTCAGCAGGGCGGGACGTGCCGTGAAGGACGACGTCTCCGCATCTCGCACGTCCTGCTGCTTTGCTTCGTGCTAATCCAGCCAATTACACGGCTCCGCTCTGATTCTGCCTCTTAACCCCCCTCATCTCCCTCGTTTGTCCCTCCCCGCCTCCCTTAATTTGCCCTCTGCTTACCTGCTGAGTCGTATATGTGTGTGTGTGTGTATAAATGCCAGCCTGCAGTCAGATCCACTCATTTCACTTCCCTTTTCGTCCTCTAGCTGCCCGTCGCTCCTGCGTTTGTGTCGTCGCTGTATCTGAACGTCCCGTGTGTGTTTTCCAAAGCACCAGACTCTCCTCTGGCCTCGTCTCCTCATGAAATATTTACCCTCGCTCACGAGCGCCACAGGCCCGATGACAACACGCCACCTTTTACTCTGCCGTTTTATCGAACTTCATACAGGCAGCACCAACAGAACGGCATCAGTATCCGATACAACTTTAATGTTCTCAACCGGTTTATCTGGTTTGAATCAATCGTCACATCAGATCAATGTGAACCTGGTTCTGCTTCTGGGACGGTGAATCACAATCCGCCTGTATACGTCCTCCTGTATCCCCCCACTTAGTGACGAGCTGCTTCATCTTACTTGTACAAGCAGCACAGTTTCCTTCACAACACATTTACTTTTGGAAGTTAGTTGCATATAAATGAAGCTTCCGGGAGGAAAGTTCAGGGCCGAACGAGTGTTTGTTTCTTGCGGACTGTGCCTTTAAAGCTCTAATCAGTGTTCTCCATCAGCGAGAAAGGAAGCTGTCTGAAAACAACCAGCCTGAGACAAGAGAGTCCAGTTCAGTCTGAAGCCACACACACACACACACACACACACACACACACACACACACACACACACACACACACACACACACACACACACACACACACACACACACACACACACACACAGACACACACACACACACACACACACTACTGCAACGAGAACCTCCCTCTGCTTTCCCTAGTGTGTGTGTGTGTGTGTGTGTGTGTGTGTGTCCTTGGAAATCTCCTTTCCCGTTGTCCCCGCCCACCGGCCTTAACGAGCTCGTTTGCCCGACTCTTGTCTCGTTAATTGGCCGCAATGACTCAAAAAGCCTCGCCCACGTGTCACGCTCGCCACCAATTAGCTGCCACAGCTCAGCGCCCGGCATCAGCCAATCACAGGGCAGTTAGAGAGTAATTAAAGGTGATTACGCGGTGAAGTCGAGGCCACACACACACACACACACACACACACGGTTAAGAGAACTTTCTATGTGTTTCTTAACCTTAATTTTCTTTCACTCGCTAATTAGAGAGCGAGATGAAGGCAAACTGTCCTCACACGTCAAACATCTGTGTGTGTGTGTGTGTGTGTGTGTGTGTGTGAGCTCCCGTTTCAGTCCGTCGCTCCGAGAGACAAAAGAGAGGAGGAACGGGAGATAAAAGGGGGGAGAGGAGAGAGAGGAAGGAGAGCTGGTTATAAATTGCCGGAGCCGTTACGCTTCCATTGTTCCCTCCTCTCTCTCCGTCCTCTTCCTCCCGTTGTTCCTCTTCATCCTCTGCTCATCAAACCCAGGGGGAATCCCCGGGATGGAGGAAAGTCTGCTTGTGTGTCTGAGCGAACGACATCTCACACACTAAACTTGACACATCTGATAATCCTGCACGGTTTTTATTTCTGCTGTTGGTTTTGTTCTTGAGCGTCTGCGTCGTGATCTCGCGGCCTGTAAACGCTTCCGACTCCATGAGAAGCATCTCGGCGAGACAGAAGACAAACACAACTTCTAAATAAAACACCACATGCTGACTCCAGATCGTATATCCCATCACTGCATCAGTATTATTCTCTATCTGGGATGGAGAAACACTCTGACTGTGACTTCAGCTGCAGCACAACAAAGCAGGAAGTACATCCAAGAGACAAAGCAGCTAAACCTGTTAAACCTCGTACAGATGACGGGACAGATAAAAGGTGCTACATGATGTTTGTGTGTCTCCAATACAAGACGGGGGTTCATACTTTAAGGTCAATTCAGCCACGGGGCTCTTTAACGCCGGGTTTCAGTGTCCATCTCTACACAGTAGGGGTGTGTGATACTGCAAAACTTGGTATCGAGCCGATATGACTGGATGACTGAATGTTACTTTCTGCTGGAAGGCCTCTGCCAGTGACCTCTGTCTCAGTGCGGGGGGGTCTGGTTCTGGTTTGGGGATCCCTCTGCACCGCTGGGGGGCAAAGTGAGCATGATCGAAGTGAGAGGAGTTGTGTACTGAACGTAGAGAAGAGAAACTGAAACTAAAAGTATCAATCAATACCGATACCAACGTTGGTATCGATCTATACACTGAAAGACAAGCGACACAAGCAGCCGCTCCACTTGTGTAAATGTCGTTGGGGACTCTGCTGTTAAACCTTAAGCACTATTTCAGCTCTACTCTACTAAACGGGACGTCAGCTGGTGCCCGGTTCTCTGTGACACAACAAGAAAACAATGGTGCAGGAAGGAAAGTAGCATAACAAGTAAAAGCACTGCATCTAAAACTGTACTGAAGTAGACGACATCATCGGTTGCGTTGCGAAGCATGCAGCTCGCTAGCTAGCCGTTAGCGGTCCCGTTCTGTGAGTGTGGCAGCAGCACAGTGATCCAGTCTACAACAGTAACTTACTCCAGAGTGTTAATTTATAGACAGTGTGTATGAGAAAGTAAAGAAATTCTGACTCCGACTCATCTTGTCTCTTGAAAAATCAGGCTGAGAGGACTGTGAAAGTACCAGATCAGTGAGCAGGATGTGTAAGACGAGTGGTGCTGTTAAAATCTTAAAGACATCCATCCCTAATCCTGCGCGGGCAGAGTGCAAACTGAAAATAATGACCATTTTTGTCAGAGTATCACACCACAAAGCTCCAACTACAAGAGCCCGGCGGGTTCGGGGACTCTCCCTCCTCGTGCGCTCGGCTGCCCGTTCGCGCCATCGACACACTCGGCTTCCCTCATTAATCGTCTCGGTATCGCGGCACCGCGGAGAAGCAGAGGACGACAGAAACACAGAAAAACACACACACATCAATACGGCCGGGCCGAGGAAAAATGAGAGGCGGTGATTTTGAGAGAGGGGAATCGATAGGCTGGTAGGCAATCTGTTGAAGAGGGGGGAGAGAGAGAGGGGGAGAGAGGGAGAGAAGAGTTAGAGGGAGGAAACAGAGTGCAGGAAATTTAGGAGAGTGGAGAAAAAACAAGAGTGACTCATAAAGAGAGGAGATGAGAGGGAGTCCTTCAGGAAGAGGCTAGGAAACGCCAGCCCACTTCAAACCAACGGAGGAAGAGCCGCCGACAGCTCCTCTTCCTCACCGAGGCTGCAGCAGCTCTCCTCTTCAGCCGAGGCCTCGAACACCACCTCAGCTCATCATCAGCCAAGCCACACAAACACACAAACACAGACCTGACGTGCCGCCAATAAGCTTCAAAAGAGCTGAACTGAGGGTTTCTGTCATCTCAGAAGAGTTTTATCACAACGATGTTCAAGTGTTATGATACTAATCACAAACTTTTTGGATGAGGAGTGCCCCGTGGCATCTTGGGTAAGTTAAATTTGTGTTTTGCAAGCTAACTGTTAGCTAGCTGAGACAACAAGTAGTCTAACGTTAGCTTGTAACGTGCTTGTGATCGAGTCAGACGGGTGTTCGGGCGGGACCTTTATACCACATCTCCCAATCAAGGATATATAAAGACAACTGGAGGCAGAGCCACGTTCATTCCTATGAAATTATCCGAGTATGAAAGTACCCAAATCCTCCACCTTGTGCGGCCGATAGAGCAGCTTACAGTCATTTTACCCCACAGAATAAGGGAGTTATGGGTGTAGTAGTAGAACAACAACTAGTGTTTTCAGCAATGCATTGGTTTCTATTTGTAGTGTACACATTCAATTAAGATCTATACAATCACTTCACCTTGACACAGTTAGTTTTGCTTCTGGTAGGAGGTATGAGCAACCAGACCCCATTGATAAAAACAGTGATTTTACCTAAAGGTAGCTGGTCTACCGCTGCCTCGATTGGCCACTTTGTTTGTGTTATTGAGTGACTTTGGTGTTTTAAAGGGTTAGTTCAGGTACAACACAATATATGTGTAACACACAATAACACAAACAAACTAACCAATTAAGGCAGCAGCAGAGCAGCAGCTCCTGTGTCCTGTTCTCTAAAACCCCTGTTTTAGTGAATGTAGTCTGGTGTGTGTGCTGTTTGTGGTTAAACCAAAAGGATCTTCCAGGTCTCTCACTGTAGGGATCCTTTCCATGATGCTGTCACACACTTAGAATAACACTCTGAGCCTGTCAGTGGATCAAACAAGCTCTTTTAGTGGACCTACTGTGATCAGGTGCAGTTGTCCCAAAGGATCACGTTGCAGCCATTGCAGCCCGTTTGGTGGCTGCTGGCTGAGGTGATCTACCTGGCCTCAATCAACACAGACTCCGCCTCCAAATGGCGACGCCAGCACAAGATGGCAGCGCCCGTATTATGGATGTTTTGGCTTCTATTTGTGCGGCGGGAGGAAGCGGAGATGCATCTTTATATGAAGTCTACGACTAAAACCAACAAAAATCAGATGACTAAAAATGATACTGGAACTAATACATGATCATTTTTCTGTCTTTTTTCTGATCTTTTTCTTGCTCTTGCTTCTCGACCACCTCTCTCCATTTATTTCCACCATCTCTCTCCTTCCTCCTTTCCCTCCCCTCACTTTTAACTGTTGTCCTTACATCACATTGCCTTCTCCAGTCAATGAATTTCATCATGCAGCGTGTGTGTGTGTGTGTGTGTGTGTGTGTGTGTGAGGATACAGTATCACCATTGCATCAGAGCCAGACTTCTAAGAATAGAAGAATATTTAACAAACAAAAGAAAGTAGCAGAGAACGACACCGTAGAAGAAAGAGAAATACTGCATACTGTAGCTATTAGATCCAGTATGATCTCACTGCGGGACTTTAATCAGCCTGATACTAAATATATATATTTAATTTTTCTATTTACAAACCACAGACTTTCATGCAATCTGATGATAATTACGTTTACTGCTTCCACAGTTACATTAAAGCAGACGTTTTTAAATCCTGACTCCATTTGTACATATTTTGGTGTCTAAATGACTGTTAGGTACAAAAAGTGTTGGAACTGGTCCAGTAGATCACCTCAGCTGGCTGCTACGAAATCCTTTTTAAATCCCTGTTTTAGTGAATGTAGTCTGGTGTGTGTGCTGTTTGTGGTTAAACCAAAAGGATCTTCCAGGTCTCTCTCTGTAGGGATCCTTTCCATGATGCTGTCACACACTTAGAATAACACTCTGAGCCTGTCAGTGGATCAAACAAGCTCTTTTAGTGGACCTACTGTGATCAGGTGCAGTTGTCCCAAAGGATCACGTTGCAGCCATTGCAGCCCGTTTGGTGTCTGCTGGCTGAGGTGATCTACTGGACCAGTTCCAACACTTTTACTACCTACCATTTTGGCTTAAACTGTGTGTTGCTCACTCTTGAACCTTGAACAGACATTCACGGAGACAATTCTTGGTCAAATTCTGCAGTTTCGCTGATGTCTAGTGAAATATCTGGTATTTAAGTACTTCAATGCACCCAGTATCATTACGGAGTGTCTTTGTGGAGTCAACACAGCCATTTTGGGTGTCTGCCTAGACAAATCCAAAATACAGAGTGGATTAATTAGCAGTACCATCATCTTTACAGCTGGAACAGGATGTGTCCAGCCTGTGGCTCCAAAGCCGACAAGGCACAACGTTAGGAATATATTTAAACTGAAAATGCTAAAAAAAAAAAAACCAGACCTGGAAAAGAGCTTCCATTTGATTTTGGGTATGTAATTTTTGGCCTTGTGCACAAGACAAAACAAAAACTGGGGCACTTGAGTTAAACTCTGCGCTCTCAAGAAACATAAAAATCCATAATATGTGTTGAACAGCGGGAGAAAACATACGCAGAGAATCAGATCTTCCTCTCTCGTGTCTTTGCCTCCTTTAGTCCTCACATCATCACCGGCTGGAAAAACTCTCCGTATTGAAGTGCGAGTATTGATTCATGACTTCTGAAGCCCTCTGAAAAATTCAAACCCGTCATCCCGCGCTCCCCTCAACATCAGAGCCGCCCAGGGCAGCTTTAGAAATAGCACTTTACGAAATCAGAGATGGTGTTTTTGGGGTCAAAGAAGCAGAACAAACAAACATATGAATCCTGTTTTTACGTTGATGCTGGCACTGAACCCCACTGCGCACTGTTATTACAGTAAGGGGACATTTGAAGACCTTCGCTAGTGTGGTTGTATGTTTGAGGGTCGAATTGCTTGTGGTTTGTAAGTTTAGACTGATAAATGGCAATAAAAGTGTTTTTGAAAGTGGATATGGACGTTTTTTTAGAAGGAAAATAAAGCTATTTTAAAATAATGTCACTGTGCTGCAGCAGCACCGTGAATCAGCTTCTGTTTGAAAAAGAGACGAGATCAAAAACTTCTGTCTCTTCTTCCCAGATCTTATTCCTCATAGAGATGAAGATCATCTTAAAGGCAAGGTTCAGGTCATTTAATGTGATATTGTTGTGGCTTTGGTTCCCAAAATAAAGTTGCAGGTGAAAGAACAAACCCTGTTACACCAATATGGCTGCAAAAGCAAACATTTAGGAACATAGAAAGTGTTTACTGCCAAATTAATTCATATAAAAGTCACATCTAAGATATTTAGACCAAGCTTAGTTAAACTAAAAACAATGCTGTGACACATTTGAAGACATTAAACTGACAAAAGCTGTTACTGAGTGTCACACAAATATTGTGCTGGACCTGAACCCTTTAGTCACACAATATCATGAAGAAACTAAGTGATTGAGACCAGACCAGACCAGACCAGACCAGACCAGAGCCGCCCGGGTAAAATCACCGTTTTCATGAATGTAGTCTGGTGCCTTTGAAGAGAGTGGGACAATGATTATTTGTGGTTAAACAAAAAAGATCTTACGATATTACAGAAAACATCCTTGTAATATCGCTCTCTTCAAAAGGCACCAGACTCCACTGACAAAAACACTAATTTTACCTCACAGAGGAGGTCGACCGCTGTCTTGATCCGTTTTTTTTGTTGGTATTATTGTTTTAAAAAGTCAGCAGAGCAGCAGCTCCTGTGTCCTGTTCTCTAAAATCCCTGTTTTAGTGAATGTAGTCTGGTGTGTGTGCTGTTTGTGGTTAAACCAAAAGGATCTTCCAGGTCTCTCTCTGTAGGGATCCTTTCCATGATGCTGTCACACACTTAGAATAACACTCTGAGCCTGTCAGTGGATCAAACAAGCTCTTCTAGTGGACCTACTGTGATCAGGTGCAGTTGTCCCAAAGGATCACGTTGCAGCCATTGCAGCCCGTTTGGTGGCTGCTGGCTGAGGTGATCTACTGGACCAGTTCCAACACTTTTACTACCTACCAGTCACTCACACACCAGGATATGAACAAATAATGCCTAGGCTTAAAAATTCTGGAGTTACTCGTGGCTTACGGCCTCGTGACAGAGCCAGATTTGGAGCTAAAGCCGAGCTTCTCCTGCTGCCGCCTCAGTGTGATGTTTTATTAGGCAGAGAAAGAGTGGGAGGACGGGGAGTAGAAACCTGCCTGCCTGCCTTTATCCACCTGAACAGCTCCCCTCTCTTGTTAATAGAGTTTGTTCAGCTGTATGAAGTCATATACAGTATGTCGGTGTTATCGTGTGTGTGTGTGTGTAAAGCCTGGTAAAGCTACCAGCGCCTGTGGGGCATTCAGGTGTGCAAGCAGCAATAAAGGTGTGGGATTTCTGAGGGATGGAGGGAGGAAGGCTGGGGATTTTCACAGATAGAACGATGGAGGGAGAGGAGTGTGATGCAGGGAGGAGAGGGGAAGGGTAAGAGCGAGGTGAAGAGGAGGAGGGGGCCGTGACGCAGGCTTTCACGCAGGGTGTTGCCCTACTTTTCAGTCCAGCTTCTCTCCGGTTCAGGCTTTCCCAAAATCTCTGGTTTCCCCAAACTGAGCTGCAGCTGCGTCAGAGAAAAAAGGGATTTCACGGTTGATCTCCAGCGTCGGGAAACATGAAACACCGGTTTGCTGTTTGGTCGGTATTTAAGGCGGACTGCATTAAAAACACTCTTTTGAACAGCTTTTCGACTGAAACATCTTAAACTCTTGGTCACAAAGTGGGAGCTGCAGCAGAAAACACCATCCTGTCCTCTGTGACAGGGATGCTGTAGAATTGGATGCAAAATTCAGTCAAACCCGACAGCCAGTGAACTACTTTCATGTCAGAGTTTGTCCTCATATAATTATATGAAGGGACATTTTAATGGGAGCATTTCCTGAAATTCTTAGACATGTACGAAGTCACAGAGTCACAGTAGGTCCACTAAAAGAGCTTGTTTGATCCACTGACAGGCTCAGAGTGTTATTCTAAGTGTGTGACAGCATCATGGAAAGGATCCCTACAGAGAGAGACCTGGAAGATCCTTTTGTTAATCACTTGGTTCAGAGTCACCAGACTCCATTTATAATAACAGTAATTTTACCTCACAGTTGTTGGTTGGCTCGGTTCAGACCGGTTAGTTTGTTTGTGTTATTGTGTGACTTGTGTGTGTTTCGTAATGTTAGTTTGGATGCAACACAATATTAGTTAGACACACAATAACACAAACAAAGCAACTGCTGGAGGCAGAGGTAGACCAGCCACTGTGATTTAAAGTTGCGGATTTTGTGAATGGAGTCTGGTGCGTTTGAAGGTAAAATCCCTGTTTTTGTGAATGGAGTCTGGTGCGTTTGAAGGTAAAATCCCTGTTTTTGTGAATGGAGTCTGGTGTGTTTGAAGGTAAAATCACTGTTTTTGTGAATGGAGTCTGGTGCGTTTGAAGGTAAAATCACTGTTTTTGTGAGTGGAGTCTGGTGTTTTTGAAAGTAAAATCACTGTTTTTGTGAGTGGAGTCTGGTGTGTTTGAAAGTAAAATCACTGTTTTTGTGAGTGGAGTCTGGTGTGTTTGAAAGTAAAATCACTGTTTTTGTGAATGGAGTCTGGTGTGTTTGCAAAGAGCGTCCGGCGCTCCATCAGAGCATCCTTCTCTGAATCTGACTGATTCAGACGTTGTCAGGTTCAGGAGAGCAGAAGTGGGTCTGTTCACACTCTGATCCGTCCAGGACGCTACTCGACTGGGAGAAGACGCCTTCTCACTAAGAATACTTAAATTAGGACTATATTTACGGTGTGTGCATGATCCCACATGTTATTTGCCGTCTGAAGTTTCTTAATGTCTGCGCTGGAGTTATTTTTGCTGATTAATTTCAGCAGCGTAGCTCCGTGCTGACTGACCTGGCCTCCTCCCCCGGCAGGTAAACCCCACCATCCTCCACCACTGTTCACTGAACTCGGAGATCGGAGCGACCGAGACTCTGTCCGGCCCCTGGGAGCCACCCCCACCCTACCCCACACTGCTCTACCTGGCAGGTATAACTCACCGCCCGATGTGGCCTTTAATCTCAATTGAGCCAAAATGGCCGAAGGCTGTGTGACATTGTGGCGACATTAAGCAGCAGTAATCGGTGAGAAATGGCACTTTGGAGGCCGGCGCTCACACACACACACACACACACTCTCTTTGCAGGACTTATTAATGTTATGGCTTCACTTTATCATCTTGTCTGTGTGTGTGTGTGTGTGTGTGTGTGTGTGAGTGTTGTACAGCTGAAATGGGACACACACTGTAAACAGACTGGGAGAATAGTGTTATCTATCTATCACACAAAATTCAACTCAGCTCTTCTTCCTCCTCCTGCTCCTCCTCTCTATTTCAGTAACAACATTTTCCCATTTTATTACGTCTTTTCTTCTTTCCTTTCATTTTCACAATTCTCCGTCTTAAACTCTCCAACACTCACTCAAACACACACTCACACACACACACACACACACTCTCTCTCTCTCATTAAACAGAACATGCTGGTTTAGTTTCTCCTCCACAAACTGAGGCGGCTCTGCAGCTGCAATCCATCATCTTTACTCCCTAACTAACTTACAAAGGCAAACACACACACACACATATATATATATATATACAGCTATGCAGAGAGGCCCAGGCACAATTAAGAGTAAACTTTTTAAGTGCACACAGTCGGTGATGCAGAGACGTTCATATATAACACACACACACACACACACACACACACACACACCAGAAACATGCTTTACAAAACAGAAATTAAAGACAAAGGCCGCTCTGACACAGGAAGCTAATTTCTGGTCTAATTTTTCTATTTTTCTGCTTGTTGTGTCGTTTTTCCCAAGTCAGACTGTGACTGGAGGAGCGCTGGAGGAGAGCAGAGAGGGAGTGTGAAGGGGCGACACCCTAACCCTGAAGCAGACAAGCTAACGGAGCTAATGGAGACAACAGCGCTAACAGAGCTAACGGAGCTAATGAAGACAACAGTGCTAACAGAGCTAACAGAGCTAATGAAGACAACAGTGCTAACAGAGCTAACGTAGCTAACAGAGCTAATGAAGACAACAGTGCTAACAGAGTTAACGGAGATAACAGAGCTAATGAAGACAACAGTGCTAACGGATATAACAGTGCTAACGGAACTAATGAAGATAACAGTGCTAACGGATATAACAGAGCTAATGAAGATAACAGTGCTAACGGATATAACAGAGCTAATGAAGATAACAGTGCTAACGGATATAACAGTGCTAACAGAGCTAATGAAGATAACCGTGCTAACAGAGCTAATGATGATAACAGTGCTAACAGAGCTAACGGAGATAACAGAGCTAATGAAGATAACAGTGCTAACAGAGCTAACGGAGATAACAGAGCTAATGAAGACAACAGTGCTAACGGATATAACAGTGCTAACAGAGCTAAGAGAGAGAATGATGCCAACAGCGCTAACAGAGATACCAATGCTAACAGAGCTAATGAAGATAACAGTGCCAACAGAGCTAATGAAGATAACAGTACTAACAGAGCTAATGAAGATAACAGTACTAACAGAGCTAATGGAGATAACAATGCTAATATGGCTAATGGAGACAACAGTGCTAACAGAGCTAATGAAGATAACAGTAATAACAGAGCTAACAGAGATAACCGTGCTAACAGAGACAACAGTGCTAATAGAGCTAATGAAGATAACAGTGCTAACAGACTTAATGGAGACAACAGAGCTAACAGAGCCAATGAAGATAACAGTGCTAACAGAGCTGACAGCTGCTTATTAAAGTCTGCTGAGCGGCAGTAAAAATAAACTTTGTCTAGTGAACAGACGAATGGAGAAACTGTTCCTAAAAAGACCTTAAACGCATTAGATAATCTCACAGGACGCTCACATCCGCACCAGTCTGATGCCTCTTTAAACACGATTTGTTCTTCACTGTCTTTTAAATGCAAGATAATTCATTTACAGTGCACCGAACTGTCTTCCCCTCTTATATATCACACTGTATGGATCTGTGCACGAGGGAGGAAACCCAAAGCCAGAGAGCAGCAACAACAAGAGGCCTGTATGTTTAACTGTGTGTGTGTGTGTGTGTGTGTGTGTGTGTGAGAGAGTTATGGATCTTTCTGTAGTATTGCAGCAGTGTTGTAACGAGGTGTATATTCCTCCTCTGGTGTAGTTAATCCTGAGTCCGTGTGGGCGAGATGCAGAGAGGAAAACACACACGGCTCTGCTCGAGTCAAATGGGAGTCGAACAAACATAACACACTCCAAACCCCCGGCCTCCCAAACCTAATCCACACACAAGCACTACATCGTGTCACAACTACAACGACTGCTTGTTTGATCCACTGACAGGCTCAGAGTGTTATTCTAAATGTGTGACAGCATTATGGAAAGGATCCCTACAGAGAGAGACGTGGAAGATCCTTTTGGTTTAACCACAAACAGCCGTTATATCGCTCTCTGCACACACACCAGACTACATTCACTAAAACAGGGATTTTACCTCACAGTTGTTGTTTTACCTTTGTCTCGATTGGCCAGTTTGTTTGCATTAGTGTGTGACTTTGGCGTTTTAAAGGGTTAGTTTGGATGCAACACAATATTTGTGTAACACACAACAATACAAACAAACCGACAGATGGAGGCAATGGTAGACCAGCAACTGAGGGGTAAAATTGTTGTTTTTGTCAATGGAGTCTGGTGTCCAACACTCCGCACATGTTCTGGTGTCTCACTGGCTGGTGATTGGCAGCCATGTGTAAGTTTGATCGTCAGAGTTTAGACTGTGAGCTGACCATCTGTGTGTGTGTGTGTGTGTGTGGAGATGAAAGGCCATCACAAACAGGCAGACAGAGAGAAAAATCCCCTGTTGGGATTGGCTGAGAGGCTACTGATGCATTATGGGAACAAAGTGACCACCGGTGAGGTGATTAGCCCGGAGTTGCTACCGTAATGAGGGAGTGTGTGTGTGTGTGTGTGTGTGCCTGTATGCCAGGTGGTCAGCCAGTAAACAGGTGTTCATCTGCATACTAGTCAACCTGGTTAACCTGAGGGGGAGCGTCTGTGTGTGTGTGTGTGTGTGTGTGTGTGTGTGTGTGTCTCACACCTGTCTCTGTATAACAGCCAGTGTCTGTTGTCCCTCCACCAACAGGCTCTCCACAGTTTTTGGATCCTCTACTTTCCTGTTGGCCTTGAAGGCATCACGCACTCGCCGCAGTGCATAGGTCCTGCAGTGAGCACACACACACACACACACACACACTCTTTAGTGTCATTCATCCGTTTACAGTGAAAAAACAAACACAGCATTGCAGGCAGTAAAGTAAAGAAGACAGAAGATAATAAGAACAACAAATATGTGCAGTGGAGACACGAAACCCTCCGAGGGGTTTAGAAAAGCAAACACCAACCTACCAAACACAAAGTTTACACACAGAAACCTGAACAACATCACAGGACGGAACAAATATATAAAAGAAAAAGACAAATTAGTGCAGATGAGATCAAAACAAACCTCAAGGCAGAGCTGTAAAACCAACAACAACCAGAGAGGTGGAAACACTAGCAGACACTGGACAGACCTACACCTTCAAACGCACCAGACTCCATTGACAAAAACAGCTATTTTACCTCACAGAACACGGGAGCTGCTGGTCTGCTGCTGCTTCGATCAATCAGTTTGTTTGTGACCGATCAAGGCGGTGGTAGACCAGGAACTGCTCTGTAAAAGTACCGTTTTTGTCAATGGAGTCTGGTGGTTTTGAGGAGAGCGATAGAACAGAACAAACTCAAAATGTTTTTACAGCGAGCTCATTTGAGATCGCACTCGCAGAACATGGTGTGAGGAGAAATGTTTTATTATAACTTTTTCATTAGTTTTTACTTTTATTTTACTTTATTTTTAGTTTTAGTGTCAGTTTTACTTTAGTTTTAGTTTTAGTGTTAGTTTCACTTTAGTTTTATTGTCAGTTTTACTTTAGTTTTAGTGTTAGTTTCACTTTAGTTTTATTGTCAGTTTTACTTTAGTTTTAGTTTTATTGTCAGTTTTACTTTAGTTTTAGTTTTATTGTCAGTTTTACTTTAGTTTTATTGTCAGTTTTACTTTAGTTTTAGTTTTATTGTCAGTTTTACTTTAGTTTTATTAGTTTTACTTTAGTTTTAGTTTTGTTAGTTTTACTTTAGTGTTATTGTTAGTTTTACTTTAGTTTTAGTGTCAGTTTTACTTTAGTTTTAGTGTTTGCCTTTGGGTATTTGTCAGATGTGAGACTGAGAAGAATCGGAAAAGATCTTGTATAGACACAAAGGCCATTGTCTCAAAAGATTTAGTTTTTTTAGTTAGGTTTGTAAATATAAAATATAACATCAGTTAATTTGAGATTTTTGTCAATATTCCTTTTGTGTAAAAATGTTTTTTCACATCTGATCTTTGTTGTTTCGTTAGTCTTTAGTTAAAGATAATAACCTCGTGGGAAATGCCAGATTACATCGTCAAACCAGCGGTTGTTGGACTGACGGCTGGAAAACTTCTCACTAAAGTTAGTTAAAGTTTGGACTCTCAGCTCTGAGCTCGCAGGCAGAGAGCCAACAGACGGAGGCGCTCCGTGGTGGCAGCTGGAGGTCAGCAGGACTCCACGCTACGCTCCTCTGGCCAGCGCTGATTTGATTTCCTGCAGCTTCTCACCACAAAACACAAACACAAAGAAAGAGCTGCAGAGGAGCCAGAGCGGGCGCCGATCGATAAACCGATGCTGGCCCCGGGGGCGAGAGAGAGGAGAGAGTTTCAGCTGCAGTGAGTGAGTGTGAACGTCTATATGATCTATGATGAGATGCTCTTAGATGTTCCCGTTTTAACACAGGCAGCTTCATGCAACAGGACAACATCTACTTTGATCAGAAACCTAAAGATGAACGATAAAATCATCTTTTAATGGATGTGTATCCGCTGCGGACTGGTTCTAACTCCATGGACAGGTGTGCTGGAGGAACAGCTGATTTACTTCACTGATCGCAGCAGTTCAATTGAAATTGAATTCATTTTCTGGCAAAATGTAACCTGCCTAAAGATAATACAGTCCAACGAACTACAGCCTCATAACTCAACGTCTCTCTGCAACAGTCAACAAAAAGTGAACACTTTAAACATTCAGCATCAGTAACATGAACAGCATGAAGCTACAGAGCGATCTAAAAATACAAGTGTCTCATCTATGTGGAGCACCATTCTCGTAGACGTTAAGGGTTTCAAAGTACCTTAACAGATAACTTGTTGGTCCTCTCTGTCCACATCCTGGTGTCTGAGTGACTGGTAGGTAGTAAAAGTGTTGGAACTGGTCCAGTAGATCACCTCAGCCAGCAGCCACCAAACGGGCTGCAATGGCTGCAACGTGATCCTTTGGGACAACTGCACCTGATCACAGTAGGTCCACTAAAAGAGCTTGTTTGATCCACTGACAGGCTCAGAGTGTTATTCTAAGAGTGTGACAGCATCATGGAAAGGATCCCTACAGAGAGAGACCTGGAAGATCCTTTTGGTTTAACCACAAACAGCACACACACCAGACTACATTCACTAAAACAGGGATTTTAGCTCACAGGACACAGGAGCTGCTGCCTCGATTGTTATGTTTGTTTGTGTTATTGTGTGTTAGACATATATTGTGTTGTACCTGAACTAACCCTTTAAAACACCAAAGTCACTCAATAACACAAACAAAATGGCCAATCGAGGCAGCGGTAGACCAGCTACCTTTAGGTAAAATCACTGTTTTTATCAATGGGGTCTGGTTGCTCATACCTCCTACCAGGAGCAAAACTAACTGCGACAGAGTGAAGTGACTGTATAGATCTTAATTGAATGTGTACACTAGAAATAGAAACCAATGCATTGCTGAAAACACTAAATAAACTGAGAATGATGTTTGAAACACTGTGCATCATCATCAGCCTGTTAGCTGACGTACATGTCCAGAGAAAGTAAAGTGCTGCGTGACAATTAGAGAACCA
The DNA here is from genome assembly GCF_042242105.1 of Pempheris klunzingeri. Taxonomy (NCBI): domain Eukaryota; kingdom Metazoa; phylum Chordata; class Actinopteri; order Acropomatiformes; family Pempheridae; genus Pempheris; species Pempheris klunzingeri. The sequence goes on along the minus strand of NC_092032.1, from coordinate 21,106,569 downwards.
ACTGTTTCACAGGCTTCCAGGACAAATATAAAAGCTACAGGCTTTTCTCTGAATGTGTAGTAATAATAAAGTCGACGCTTCATTTCACAGGTCTTTAAGTTGCCCAATTATTGTTAAATAAATGCCTTGGAGGCTTCCTGTGGTGATAATTAAAGCCTTTGAGCAAAGCTGGTTGAATTTCTGAGCATGTGCTGAAATGCTCTTGAAACAACTGCTCCTGTAAAGCTGTAAAGTATAAATGAATGAATTATTAACTCATCATCTATTGGTTTTCCCGGGGTATGTTTTATATTGTTTTCACGTGCAGCTGACCTGCTGACCATCTATTTAACGGTTAGTTAATATCAAGTATAACAACCCAACGCCGTCTCCTCCACGAGTAGCACCACATTACAGAACGTGTCCACCTGAAGCATGAATATTTCCGTGCAGGGTGAACAGTTTGGGCGGAAGAAATCAGCCAAAATGGACGTCAGTAACCTGCCGTTTTCACTTTCTGCGACCGCCGGGTCCACAGCGACAGAGTACAGATGAGGAAGTAAATCAAAACAGACAAATTGGAAGCACTGAGGTATTTTCAGGCCGGAGGTGCTGAAGTGAAAATGATTATTGGTTTGATTTTCTGCTCTTTTTCTTGATCGACTCGGGGCCTCATCACAGCCGGCGGCTCCTCTGATGTGGGGAAACCACGGCATCGACCTTGGGAAGTTACGGCGCCGCACGGCGAAGACATTCATCCCCATCTGTCTGCGTCTCCACATCATTTAGGATTTAAGACAGAACCAATAAAAGAGCGATGGCTGTGATTTACACAGCGGGTTAAAGACGAGGAGCGGAACAAGGACGGCGGAGGGATGGATGGATGATGATGACTGATAGATATAGGATGGATGGAGGATGATGACTGATAGATATAGGATGGATGGATGATGATGACTGATAGATATAGGATGGATGGAGGATGATGACTGATAGATATAGGATGGATGGAGGATGATGACTGATAGATATAGGATGGATGGATGATGATGACTGATAGATATAGGATGGATGGAGGATGATGACTGATAGATATAGGATGGATGGATGATGATGACTGATAGATATAGGATGGATGGAGGATGATGACTGATAGATATAGGATGGATGGATGATGATGACTGATAGATATAGGATGGATGGAGGATGATGACTGATAGATATAGGATGGATGGATGATGACTGATAGATATAGGATGGATGGAGGATGATGACTGATAGATATAGGATGGATGGGTGATGATGACTGATAGATATAGGATGGATGGAGGATGATGACTGATAGATATAGGATGGATGGAGGATGATGACTGATAGATATAGGATGGATGGGTGATGATGACTGATAGATATAGGATGGATGGGTGATGATGACTGATAGATATAGGATGGATGGAGGATGATGACTGATAGATATAGGATGGATGGAGGATGATGACTGATAGATATAGGATGGATGGGTGATGATGACTGATAGATATAGGATGGATGGAGGATGATGACTGATAGATATAGGATGGATGGATGATGATGACTGATAGATATAGGATGGATGGAGGATGATGACTGATAGATATAGGATGGATGGAGGATGATGACTGATAGATATAGGATGGATGGATGATGATGACTGATAGATATAGGATGGATGGATGATGACCGATAGATATAGGATGGATGGAGGATGATGACTGATAGATATAGGATGGATGACTGGATGAATGATTGATGGATGGATGATTATAAATGATGGATGGAAGATGGAGTGATGATGGATGGACAAATGTATAAATGATGAATGGATAAAAGGATGGATGAATGGATGATGATGACGGATAGATATAGGATGGATGAGTGGATAAATGATTGATGGATGATTATAAATGATGGATGGATGAATGGATGGATAGCCTTTATAAAAGAGTGAAAGAAAAGGGATGAAAGGGGATAAAGGATTAAAACAAAAGGAGGAAAAGATGACAGGATGAGGAAGGACGTTTTGAGGATGAGGAACGGAAGAAGAACGCAAAGTAGGAGAGATGGAAGTGGAAAAGGAGGAGATGATTTCAGGAGGGAGAGAAAAAAGAAGTAAAGGATGCAAGGAGGTAAACAAAGGGAGCAAACGAGGACGGAGAAAACATGATGAAGGTCGAGGACGGAAGGAAGCTGAGAAAAAAGACAAGTGGAGGACGGGAGGGAAGGATAGAGGGAAGGAGGAGGAGGAAAAAGGTGACATGAAGGTGGAGAGAAAAGTGATGAAGAATGTAAAGAAAGAAGAAAACAAGGACGGGCAGTGAAGGGAGAGGAGGAAGAGAGCAGCTTGAAAGAGAAAATGAAGGTGAAGAAGAGGAAGGACGAGGCCTTCAGGCTCCTCCATCAAACCGACTCATACAAACAAACGCCGCCAGCTAATGGACTCATCATAACGAGCCCCGCCGCTAACGAGCCAAACTAAAGACGGAGAAGGAAAAAAAGAACAAAGACATTAGAAATAATCAACGGGCCGGAGGGACGTGACCGCCATCTTCAAAATAAACATCTACTCTGGACAGGAAGTCACTCACGGTGACGGGCTGAGGGCAGAAACAGGAAGTTTAACAAAGTCAAACACCGTGACGGTCCTCACCCACTGAGAGCTAACAGAGCTAACAGATTTAACAGCTAACAGAGCTAACAGTGCTAATAGAGCTAACAGATTTAACAGCTAACAGAGCTAATAGAGCTAACAGATCTTATAAAAGCTAACAGGGTTGACAGCTAATAGAGCAAACAGCTAATAGAGCTACAAGCATGACACAACAGAGCTAACGGCTAACAGAGCTTACAGCCATCCCAAATAATAAAGCTAACAGAAGTAACAAGTGACAGCTAATGGAGTTCATAAAGCTAACGGAGCTTACTGCTCAGAGAACAAATAGAGCGAACAGAAATAACAGCTAACATATCTAATAGAGCTAACAGCTAACAGAACTTACCCAATTGAGCTAATAAAGCTTTCAGCTAACAGACCTAATAGAGGTAAACGCTAACAGAGCTAATAGGGCTATCAGAGCTCAACGCTAACAGAGCTAATAGGGCTAAAGGCTAACAGAGCTAACATAGTTAAGAGAGCTTACAGCTAATAGAGCTACCAGAGCTAAACGCTAACAGAGCTAATAGGGCAATAAGAGCTAGTGGAGCTAAACACACAACAGGACTGAGATAACATGAAGCATCTGAGCTCACTGAAATAACCTGCTGTGGGTCTCTGAGACTGAAAACGTCCGCGTCAATACAGGCACATTAATTCTTTTTAATCAATTCTCGTGTTTGGCTTCAAAAACAAACAGCGTTTTATACCCGTGAAGCCGATTTACTGTAGACTGACAGAGACTAAAACTTCACAGGGAATTTTCTCGTGTGATCTTTGGAAGAAGAGGAGGGGGAGAGGAGGTTTCCACCATCATTTATTAACCTAAGCTTTTGTCATTTTATGATTAATTGATAGCTTTTTACCGCGCACACACACACACACACACACACAGACCGATGGATCAATGACAAACCAGAGAAAGAGGAAGAGTAAACTAGACTCACATTAAGACGAAAAACACTGAATCAGTTTATCTGATTTACTTCTGACTCCACTCTTCCTGTTTCTGACTGTTTCTGACACACCTGAAGGTTGAAGCCCTGCAGCAGGTACGGACACATTTCAGGAAAGATCATTTACTAATGTGGCTTTGTACCTGTGCTGTGGGGTGTTTGCCTAACCCAGCTAACAGAGCTAACAGCGCTAACACAGCTAATGGAGCTAATAGAGCCAACAGGATTAACTGCTAATAGAGCTAATAATAACAGACTTAGCAGCTAACCAAGCTAATAAAGCTAACAGAGCTTACAGCTAAAGGAGCTAAAAGCTAATAGAGCTAATTGAACTAACAGAGTTGACAGCAAACAGAGCTAACAGAGCTAATAGAGCCAACAGCTAATGAAGCTGACAGAGCTAAAATAGCTAACAGAGCTTACAGCTAAAGGAGCTAAAAGCTAATAGAGGTGATTGAGCTAACAGAATTGACAGCTAACTGAGTTAATAGAGCTAATGGAGTTGACAGCTAACAGAGCTAATAGAGCTAACAGCTGATGAAGCTGACAGAGCTAAAATAGCTAACAGAGCTTACAGCTAAAGGAGTTAAAAGCTAATAGAGCTAATGGAGTTGACAGCTAACACAGCTAATAGAGCTAACAGCTGGTGAAGCTAATAAAGCTAACAGAGCTAATGGAGTTGACAGGTAACACAGCTAAAATAGCTAACAGAGCTTACAGCTAAAGGAGTTAAAAGCTAATAGAGCTAATGGAGTTGACAGCTAACACAGCTAATAGAGCTAACAGCTGGTGAAGCTAATAAAGCTAACAGAGCTAATGGAGTTGACAGGTAACACAGCTAAAATAGCTAACAAGGCTTTAGCATGATGCAGAGCCTGCAGACAGCCTGAACTACCTGCTGAATGCTCTAAAAACCAAACCTACGTAAAGCCGTCTGATTTGCGGCGGGCTCTCGGCTCGCCTCCTGCTGGCCCGAGGCTGAACAGCAGTAAACCATCAACTCTGATTCAGAGCTGTTGCCTCGCTTTGTGTTTGTGCTCGCAGGAAAACCTGACGTCTGCAGTAACTTTCCTGTCTTTAATGTATTCTCCTGTGCTCCGACTCTTGTTTTGTACCTCTCTAATATTCCCCACATCCTTCAGGGCCTCTGCTCGGCTTCTTTCATCTATCTATCTCTCTGTTCGCCAATAAATCCTCCCCGGAGCTCATCTGTTTGTTGCTTCTCACAGAGAAGTTGTCTTTCCTCTCTTTCATGCCGTTATAATACTTTTCATCTCTTGTTCTGGACAGTTTCCAGTGCTCAAATAATACGTTTTGTATGTTCATGAGAGAGAGAGAGAAATACTCTGATGGTGACTGTGCTGCTGCAGAGCGACTGATGAAAAGTAAAAAAGGAGATAAAAGATGAAACATCGGGAGTGAGCTGTGAGATCTGGGTTTTATAGCCTCCAATTCTGAGTTTGTGGCAATAAAGTGAGTTTTAAAACCCTTAAGAGAAACAGCTGTAGGGGGCTCTCTTCAAACCCACCAGACTCCATTGACAAAAACAGTGATTTTACCTCGCAGAACACAGGAGTCGCTGGTCTACTGCTGTCTTAATTGGTTCGTTTGTTTGAGTTACTGTGTGACTTTGGTGTTTTAACATGATAGTTTGGATCTAAATCAAGCCTTTAAAAACATCAAAGTCACAGACAGTAAACCAGCAGCTCCTGTGTCCTGCAAGATAAAATTACTGTTTTTAATCAATGGAGTCTGGTGTGATGGAAGACAGTGATACAATGGCCATTTGTGGTTAAACCAAAAGGATGTTACAGGTCTCTCTCTCTGCAGGGATCCTTTCCATAATGTTGTCATGTTCATAAAACTCCAAACTCACTAGATTAGTGTTTAAATCAGATTTCAGTGTTTGTGCCGTGTTTCCTGTTGCTGTTTCTGCTGCAGTGATCTAATTTTCCTGCAGAGAATCATGAATGTTTCATCTCACTCCTGTTTATTTCCATGTTTTTCCCTCTCTCTCTCTCTCTCTCTCTTTCCAAATTCAGCCAAACTCTCCCACCTTTCCTCCCAGGAAGTGCTGTGAGCGCTGCATCAGCTGTTATTGTAGTCGGAGAGCAGAGAGACAACAAAATACAGCCTGCAGCAACGTCTGGCATATTCAGGTCATCCTGCAACGATCCGACGAGCAGCTTCAGAGGGGAAGCCCTCAGCAGGGTTAAAACGCGCTCCTCTTCATTCTTAAAACCGAGAAACCGTCAGACAGGCGGGAGACACACGACCTCCAGGTGTCTCCAAAATACGTGCAAAACAATAAGAGGGAAGGTGGGATCACACCGCATGTCCGCTCCTCTCCAAAACATGACAACGACCAATTATTCCATCTTCGTTTGCATTAATTGGAGGAAACCAGCGAGCCGAGCTGATGACATGATGAAGAACATCGCTGAGATCTGCAAATTTAGTTTGACTCAAGCTCGAAAAACACAAAAGTTTCACACCTCTGCTCAAAAAACATGATTATTTAAATAGCTGCTGATTGATTTTCCATCGATCGACTAATCGATTAGCTGACTGATGGCTGCAGCGCTGGTTTGCTGCCATGACAACGACACACACACACACACACACACACACACAGCATCAGCAAAGAAAAGCAGCAGTTTTGTCATATTTCCCTCCTATCAATAGGATGTTATTGATCCCAATACTCCTTATTGATTTATCTAATATTTCATCTGACAGGGACGATGTGTTCTGACATTGTTCCAATACAGAGCAGGCAACAGATAGGATGCACTCAGAGTTTACAGCCGATTTCAGTCTCTTGTCCCTCGCTGATCTTTTAAATGTACGGCGTAGTTAAAATACACAGATGTCATGAAGTCACATTAAACCACAGATTTACAGGATTTACAGCAACTACACACACAGTTCACAAAATAACCCACATAAACCAGTCATCATTTGCTTTTAGCAGCACTTCACCTTTGTCATAAAATATTTTACATCTGAAATTAATTAGATTTCAGTTGGTCAGTGTCTGCTGTAAAAGCAAGAGAGCACAGACTACAAACGTGGACTACAAAGACCATCATTGTCAGGTGTGTTTTCCCTGCCAGGACTGATCCCCTCCCTCCCCACCATCCACGCTCACACACGAGGTCCGTGAGGAGGTGGACCGAACCCAACGAGCCGCTCGTCTCTGGGCAGGCGGGTGGAATTTATTTTATTTGGTCCAGCAGCAGGAGGAGGCCATTTCTCATCTGGCCGCTCAATAATTCAACACAGCAGCGGTCTGCATGAAGCTGGCAGGGAGCGGCGTCCCTCTGATGTCCGTGCACAGAGCCTCGTGTTGTGACAGTCGAAGACGCCGTCCCAGACTCACCACAACCACACAGACACACACACACACACACAGGCTTTACCAAGCAGAGAGAGAAATACTCTCAGCAAACACTGACTGTAGTTCTGCAGAATGACTGATGAAGATGAGTGAAAGGGAGATCAAAGATGACGCATCGGGAGTGAGATGTGTAGGCTACACGTGAGATTTGAGACGAGGGTTTTATAGTCTCCAACGCAGAGACTGTGGCAATAAAATCAGTTTTTAAAACCCCACAGAGGAGCAGCTGTAGGAGCCTTCTTCAAACCCACCAGACTCCACAGACAAAAACAGTAATTTTACCTCGCAGATCAGAGGAGTTTCTGGTTTACCGCTGCCTCGATCAGTCAGTTTGTGTTATTGTGTGACGTTGGTGTTTTAACATGTATAGTATAGTATATATATATATAGTTATATATATAGTTAGGTTTCACCCTTTAAAACACCAAAGTCACAAAAACTAGACCAGCAGCTCCTGTGTCCTGTTCTCTAAAATCCCTGTTTTAGTGAATGTAGTCTGGTGTGTGTGCTGTTTGTGGTTAAACCAAAAGGATCTTCCAGGTCTCTCTCTGTAGGGATCCTTTCCATGATGCTGTCACACACTTAGAATAACACTCTGAGCCTGTCAGTGGATCAAACAAGCTCTTCTAGTGGACCTACTGTGATCAGGTGCAGTTGTCCCAAAGGATCACCTTGCAGCCCGTTTGGTGTCTGCTGGCTGAGGTGATCTACTGGTGATCTACTGGACCAGTTCCAACACTTTTACTACCTACCAGTCACTCAGACACCAGGATGTGGACAGATAGAGCTAAGAGTTAAAAATCCTTTAAAGAAGCACGAACACAGGCAGCTTATAAAAAGGTACAAAAGGTGTCAGGTTGCAGGAGAGCGAGCAGAAAGCAGTGAAGTCCAGGTGCATCAGACCAGGTGCATTTAAATGATGATGTGGACAATCTGATGCAAAGAAAGAGCAGAGGAGAGCAGGAAGAGTTTACAAGACGATGAATCAGTGGACAGTCCTGCCGACTCATCAGCTCACTGATCTGACAGAAGACAAGACGAGGAAGACGAGGAGGAGGAAGCAGCAGCACTGGAGCCTGCAGTGGTGATGAACGCAGCACCATAACTGAAGCTTCAGATCAATATAAACTAGTTTTGAGACATGATGTAGGAGAGCAAACACGCTCGTCTTCAGCAGATCAGATTTATTATTAATCCAACATCAGAGCAAAGCGGCTCAGCAGCAGCAGCACAGTCAGGAGCCTGAAGCAGGTCAGTGTGGGGTACAGCACCCAGTCAGCTTTGAGACACAAACGGGCTGAAAAAACACCTGCATGGTCCTTTAAGTGGTCACAGAGTCCCTGTGAAGGTCTGGAGGAGAACCACTGAAGTTGTAAAGGACATTTTGAGCCATAGTTATAAACCTTTAAAACCTGCAGTTTACACTTTACACTCCTTTAATTGATCCCGCTGGACACACAGGACACACAGTTATCAATAAAAGCCCAGCGACACAGCGGGGGAACACTAATGTGGACCTTAAAGCACTTTAAGTGGCATTAATGAGTGCAGATGTTTGGCTTTGTGAGCGTTGAGTAACAGTGACGTCAGGATGGCTGATGTAAACACACCGTTAGCTGCTACATTAGCATCTTTCCCGCCGCTGACACTCGGTTTAAACCGACAAGCGGGCGCGCTCACGTCCGCCAGAAAGCCTCTCTTACCTGTAGTTGTACGAGGGGAACTTCTTGCTCTCCGTCAGCATCATCTTGTACAGAGAAATCACCTGGGCTCGAGTGGACGCCGCCATGATGTTCCTGACAACGCCTGCTCTGTCAGTGACCCGAACTAGCCCTCAGGACCCCTAATGACGCGTGTCCGAACATCTGCCTGATCAGAAATACGAGCTTCCCGTAACAGTTTCTCTTCCCGCGTTAATTGATTTTAATATAACACACACGTTTACATTTGCTGCTGTCAGAAAAATTCACCACAAAAAAAGGTTTACTTTTAATATGATTTATAGTCGAGGAGGCACACAGGCACGTCTGCGCCGACTGAACATAACTCAACGTGCAGTGTGACATAAGGTGAGTTAGCTTGGCTGATTTAACCTCTTAAAAAAGGGCGTTCATACACTAATGATTGTTTTTTATGAATGAACGGCGTTGTGAGGTGATAGCGCCGCATTGAGAGCACAAACCGGCAGCATGTCGGATCACATGACGCTTTATTTCCCCTCCAAAATGTCCTTGTTGTGGCTTAGCATGCTAGCTTCTCTGCTACAAACACTCCTGTCAAAAGTGCAGCTGTAAACTTGCAGGCAGCTTGTTTTAACTGTTCTGACTAGAGAAACTGTTTATATTTCCAAAGCTTATGTCACCTCAGATGACTTTAAAAGTGCATGTGGTGTTTGCACATTTGTGTCACCTTTCATTCAGGATGTACTTAGCAAGCTGCTAAAAAGCTATTTAAAGGGTAACTAATGCATTTTTAACCCTGGGCTCTATCTGCACATATCCTGGTGTCTGAGTGACTGGTAGGTAGTAAAAGTGTTGGAACTGGTCCAGTAGATCACCTCAGCCAGCAGCCACCAAACGGGCTGCAATGGCTGCAACGTGATCCTTTGGGACAACTGCACCTGATCACAGTAGGTCCACTAAAAGAGCTTGTTTGATCCACTGACAGGCTCAGAGTGTTATTCTAAGTGTGTGACAGCATTAAGGAAAGGATCCCTACAGAGAGAGACCTGGAAGATCCTTTAAACAGTTGAAACATCGCTCTCTTTAACGCCACCAGACCCCATTGACAAAACTGGTAATTTTTCCTTGCAGATCAAAGTAGTTGCTGGTCTACTGATGCCCTGATCAGTTAGTTTGTTTGCGTTAGTATGTGATACACAAATATTGTGTGGGATCCAAACTAATACGGCAAAAACGCCAAAGTCGTTGAAAGACAAACCAACTAACAGACTGAGACAGCAGCAGAGCAGCAACTCCCATGTTCCGTGAAGTAAAATCCCTGTTTTAGTGAATGTAGTCTGGTGTGTGTGCAGAGAGCGATATAACGGCTGTTTGTGGTTAAACCAAAAGGATCTTCCAGGTCTCTCTCTGTAGGGATCCTTTCCATGATGCTGTCACACACTTAGAATAACACTCTGAGCCTGTCAGTGGATCAGACAAGCTCTTTTAGTGGACCTACTTTAAATGACTGTTTTTGTCAATGGAGTCTGGTCATTGCAGCCCGTTTGGTGGCTGCTGAGGTGATCTACTGGACCAATTCCAATACTTTTACTACCTACCAGTCACTCACACACCAGGATATATTAAAAAAGGCCCTGGATTTAAGAATGCAGGCGCTGCCCTGTAAGAGTTGGTTAAGAAAGATTGCCGATGATATAAACAGTTTGTTATCTGAATGTAATCCTGAGTTTTCTTTCAGTTTTACGTCACTTGTTGTTGCAGTCAGGATGTTCAAAAGAGAATAAACCACATATCAAATCAATCATTGAGCATTCATGTGATCAATCATGTGGTCACCTGAGAGGGTTTTTCTAATTGTGTCTTATTTTATTTCAAGTCGTTGATATTGATTTTGTGGGTCAGGTTGGCACCCTGGGTTTAATGGTTGTCATGGTGAAACAGTCAACGAATCAATCAGTGAATCGGCAGAAAATTAAATGACAAGAAGTTGAGATAATCAATTAATCATGAGATGTTTGAAGTTGAGAGCTGTTTTCTGACCGCTTTATCCATCAAAGTATTGAATGATTATTAGTATTTATTATTAGTGTGTTTAGCTTAAGGTGCAGGTCAGGTGACGTGTTAGAGGCTGAAGTGTTGAGGGGCTGACCTCTAACCTCTGACCTCTGACCTCTGACCTCAGGGTCAGGACGGGCAGGAAGTGATGTCAAAGTGAAACATGATGACATTTCTGCTCAGAGTGGAGGGTTGGCCTCGAATGAACTGACACGAATTAACAGGGGTGTGTGTGTGTGTGTGTGTATGTGTGTGTGTGTGTGTGTGTTGAATGCTCTTTAGCAGTGGATGTGTGAAAGGTCAGAGACACATCCTGTTTGTTGATGTCCTGCTGTCATTTAGTGTAAAGGTCAATGGCACTGCTGTGTGTGTGTGTGTGTGTGTGTGTGTGTGTGTGTGTGTGTGTGTCTGTGTGTGTGTGTGTGTGTGTGTGTGTGTGTGTGTGTGTGTGTGTGTGTGTGTCTGTGTGTGTTATAAGCACTGAGGTACATGCTGATGTGGTGATGACCAGTGTGTTGTTGCTAAAAACTCACTTGACAAGATTGATCTTCATGTCCAATGAGGAAACGGTTGGTGTGTGTGTGTGTGTGTGTGTGTGTGTGTGTGTGTGTGTGTGTGTGTGTGTGTGTGTGTGTGTGTGTGTGTGTGTGTGTGTGTGTGTGTGTGTGTGTGTGTGTGTGTGTCTTTGTATAGTTATGAGGACATGTTTTGGTGTCACACAGAGACTGTACATAAGAATTGGACGTGGCCACTGTGACGTCATCCATTGCTGTTTTGGCTTTAAAGGCACCGCCATCTTGGTTTTTCGGACCCAGAGGTGACATGTGTTCCACAATGACCTCCTCTGATTGGTCAGTGAGCAGGTAGCCCCGCCCCTCATTTTCTCATTGACTTCCATCCAATCAGGGTTGTTTTGGAGCCAGTGGAGTCGCCCCCTGCTGGACATTAGAGAGGATGCAGCTTTAAGGCTTCACTGTTCAGCCCCAGAGGACTTTATAGACTGATACCGACCAATCAGAGGACGCTTCTTTATACAGACTGATACCGACCAATCAGAGGACGCTTCTTTACACAGACTGATACCGACCAATCAGAGGACGCTTCTTTACACAGACTGATACCGACCAATCAGAGGACGCTTCTTTACACAGACTGATACCGACCAATCAGAGGACGCTTCTTTATACAGACTGATACCGACCAATCAGAGGACGCTTCTTTATAGACTGATACCGACCAATCAGAGGACGCTTCTTTATAGACTGATACCGACCAATCAGAGGACGCTTCTTTATACAGACTGATACCGACCAATCAGAGGACGCTTCTTTATACAGACTGATACCGACCAATCAGAGGACGCTTCTTTATACAGACTGATACCGACCAATCAGAGGACGCTTCTTTATAGATTGATACCGACCAATCAGAGGACGCTTCTTTATACAGACTGATACCGACCAATCAGAGGACGCTTCTTTACAGACTGATACCGACCAATCAGAGGACGCTTCTTTACAGACTGATACCGACCAATCAGAGGACGCTTCTTTATAGACTGATACCGACCAATCAGAGGACGCTTCTTTACAGACTGATACCGACCAATCAGAGGACGCTTCTTTATAGTCTGATACCGACCAATCAGAGGACGCTTCTTTACAGACTGATACCGACCAATCAGAGGACGCTTCTTTACAGACTGATACCGACCAATCAGAGGACGCTTCTTTATAGACTGATACCGACCAATCAGAGGACGCTTCTTTATAGACTGATACCGACCAATCAGAGGACGCTTCTTTATAGACTGATACCGACCAATCAGAGGACGCTTCTTTATAGACTGATACCGACCAATCAGAGGACGCTTCTTTATAGACTGATACCGACCAATCAGAGGACGCTTCTTTATAGACTGATACCGACCAATCAGAGGACGCTTCTTTATAGACTGATACCGACCAATCAGAGGACGCTTCTTTACACAGACTGATACCGACCAATCAGAGGACGCTTCTTTATAGACTGATACCGACCAATCAGAGGACGCTTCTTTATAGACTGATACCGACCAATCAGAGGACGCTTCTTTATAGACTGATACCGACCAATCAGAGGACGCTTCTTTATAGACTGATTCCGACCAATCAGAGGACGCTTCTTTATACAGACTGATACCGACCAATCAGAGGACGCTTCTTTATAGACTGATACCGACCAATCAGAGGACGCTTCTTTACAGACTGATACCGACCAATCAGAGGACGCTTCTTTACACAGACTGATATCGACTAATCAGAGGACGCTTCTTTACACAGACTGATGCCGACCAATCAGAGGACGCTTCTTTACACAGACTGATGCCGACCAATCAGAGGACGCTTCGAGATTCGTGATAGAGTTCAATGGGTTAATCAGTTATCTCAATGGCTGCCAGTTCATTTGTTGATTGACGAATCAATTAATCAGCGTATGGCATCAGTCCAGATGAACATGAGTCAGAGAACATGAAGGGCTCCTGTTTATCATCGTTTATCAGACAGGACACAGACGTCCGCTGGGCTACATCCTGGTAGGGAGTGGATTATGTCAATGAGGGTCCTCACAAGTGTAGGAGTGTGTGTGTGAGTGTGAGTGTGTGTCCCTGCAGAGTCAGCTGACTGATGGACGGCTCTGCAGGAGCGACAGATCAATAAAGGAGGATTTCCCTCAGTCCCAGCTGACTGGTCCAGCTCTCTGTGTCTAATCGCAGCTTTCAGTCTGAATCCTGCCGTCACACCGGGCTCCTGAACGCTTTTCATCCAGTGTCGCACACGTCCGCTTCCTCGCTGTCATCAGCCGCTCGCTGCGTTCGTGGAGGGTTTTCTGTCACTGTGGGAAAAGACAAAGCTTCTTCTGAAACGTACTTATGACGGAAGGATGAATCTGCCAAAATGGCCGCCTAACGGCCTGTTTTTACTGTCAAAGTGTGAAAACATTACAGGACAACAATGACTGGAGAAATGCTCCAAATCACATATTAACGTTCTGCGTGTTACATACATGTTCAATCAGTTTTCAGTGTTCAGTAAACATGGGCCAAAAAGTGTTGGAATTGGTCCAGTTGATCGTGATCCTTTGGGACAACTGCACCTGATCACAGTAGGTCCACTAAAAGAGCTTGTTTGATCCACTGACAGGCTCAGAGTGTTATTCTAAGTGTGTGACAGCATCATGGAAAGGATCCCTACAGAGAGAGACCTGGAAGATCCTTTTGGTTTAACCACAAACAGCACACACACCAGACTACATTCACTAAAACAGGGATTTTTAGCTTGCAGAACGGAGGAGCTGCTGGTTTATTTCTGCCTCAATCTGTGAGTTTGTTTGTGTTACTGTGTGTCACACAAGTATTGTTTTGTATCCAAACTAATCAGTTAAAACACCAAAGTCACACAATGACACAAACAAACTAACTGGTCTGAACCGAACCAACCAACAACTGTGTGGTAAAATTGCTATTATTGTCAATGGAGTCTGGTGAGTGATTAACAAACTAATTGATCAAGACAGCAGTTAGACCAAACACATCTATGTAAAATTACTGCTTTTGTCAATGGAGTCTGGTGGCTTTGAAGAGAGTGATTAATCTGATCCGAGTACTTCAAAGAGTCAGCAGAACATAACACGTCAAATAACATGAAGCATCCCAGTGAGCTATAAATGAGTCTTCATTTACCCAGAATTCCCTGAATTCATGGCAGATAGTCCAGAAGTAGTCCGGCAGTGGATGAATTTAGACTCCTGTCTGATTATTAGATCAGATGAGCTGCCAGTGTACCTGTGAGGTTATTACAGAGGTTTAAAGGGACAGTCTGCAGATTTACACCCACCTTGTGTTTGCACCACTTTTTCATGGTTTAGCTGAAATATTAAACCTGTGAGAAAGTTCAGTGGACGAAGTGTTCACAGCCTCACTGGATGAAGTGTTCACAGCCTCACTGGATGATGAAGTGTTCACAGCCTCAGTGGATGATGAAGTGTTCACAGCCTCACTGGATGATGAAGTGTTCACAGCCTCAGTGGATGATGAAGTGTTCACAGCCTCACTGGATGATGAAGTGTTCACAGCCTCACTGGATGATGAAGTGTTCACAGCCTCACTGGATGATTAAGTGTTCACAGCCTCACTGGATGATGAAGTGTTCACAGCCTCACTGGATGACGAAGTGTTCACAGCCTCACTGGATGATTAAGTGTTCACAGCCTCACTGGATGATTAAGTGTTCACAGCCTCAGTGGATGAAGTGTTCACAGCCTCACTGGATGATGAAGTGTTCACAGCCTCACTGGATGATGAAGTGTTCACAGCCTCAGTGGATGAAGTGTTCACAGCCTCACTGGATGATGAAGTGTTCACAGCCTCACTGGATGACGAAGTGTTCACAGCCTCACTGGATGACGAAGTGTTCACAGCCTCACTGGATGACGAAGTGTTCACAGCCTCACTGGATGATTAAGTGTTCACAGCCTCACTGGATGAAGTGTTCACAGCCTCACTGGATGATTAAGTGTTCACAGCCTCAGTGGATGAAGTGTTCACAGCCTCACTGGATGAAGTGTTCACAGCCTCACTGGATGACGAAGTGTTCACAGCCTCACTGGATGACGAAGTGTTCACAGCCTCACTGGATGACGAAGTGTTCACAGCCTCACTGGATGATTAAGTGTTCACAGCCTCACTGGATGAAGTGTTCACAGCCTCACTGGATGAGGTGTTCACAGCCTCACTGGATGATGAAGTGTTCACAGCCTCACTGGATGATGAAGTGTTCACAGCCTCACTGGATGACGAAGTGTTCACAGCCTCACTGGATGACGAAGTGTTCACAGCCTCACTGGATGATTAAGTGTTCACAGCCTCACTGGATGATTAAGTGTTCACAGCCTCACTGGATGATTAAGTGTTCACAGCCTCACTGGATGAAGTGTTCACAGCCTCACTGGATGAAGTGTTCACAGCCTCACTGGATGAAGTGTTCACAGCCTCACTGGATGATGAAAAGTTTCAGAAAGTCCACGCTCTGTCGACACGAGTTAGTTTGACATGTTTGTTGGTTGTTTCTCTCTCTGGCTCTCCGCTGTGAGCTGCTGATTGAGCTCTCTGTCTCCTTTCTGCCTGGCAGATCAAGGCCCCGTCCCCCCCCCACCCTGCATCGATTGCTTCCTCCCGTGTTCAGACCAGCGGAAGAATCCGTCTGGGACACATCAGCCTGTGACCCGAACCTGACGCCTCCGAGCCGTCCAGCCGACCCTCCGTCCATCTTCTCCGCTCCAGTCCTCCACCTCGTCCTCCTCCGGATCAACAGAGCCTTCTGCACCACTCGCTCCACAGACTGAGGTAGGTGTGTGTGTGTGTGTGTGTGTGTGTATTCAGATCCTCTACTGCAGTAAAAGTACTTTTTACTTTTTTTTAACTATTTAGTTTCAGACAGCAGCTGGTGATTCTTTTTATTTGGGGTTTATCTGCTGATTCTTTTCTTCATCCAGTCATTGATAGTTTGGTTTGTAAAAATGGTGATGGTGACTCAAAGTGACGCCTTCACAGTCCAAAGCTCATTTAAAAAACACCACATCTTTGGCGTTTCTGCATGAAAAACAACGAAATGATTATTAATATCATGGACGGATTCAGATTTATTTATTTCTTAGCTTTGTTCCTTGCTGGAAAGTCAATTGTGTTTCTGCAAAATGATCTCAGAGACACAAACTGACCACAAAGACACAGTTTGGTTTATGAAAGTTGATTATTAGTGTCATGGACGGAACATTTCTTGCTGGAAAGTCAAATTACTGCAAAGAGAAACAGAATGAGCTGCACCATGAACAGTAAGAGGTGTCAGTCTGCTACGTTACTAATATATAATGTGTATTTATAACTATAGCTAGCTAGCTAACACAGCTAATGTGTGTGTCAGTGGGTTAGATTAGAGTTATAATGAAAAAGGAAAATGATCCAGCCATGTAATCACAGCATTTCTAAATACGAGCATCTTTTTCTGCCTCTTTTTCTGCCGGTAAAAGTGATACCGACTGACTTCAAGCACCTTTTAACGACACACTGTGGACAAACGGTACAAAATACAACAGCAGGTTAATGAATTATCTCTGTTATGTGAAGATAAAACCCTCAGAGTACTGAATCAGCGACTAGCAGTTTGAAAATGTGACACAAAAGTAGTTGCAAAACTTTCTGAACGTCATTCACAAGAACAAGTATATTTATATATATTTATATATATATGAATAAATACTCTCTTCTCACGGCTTAAAGACACATTTACGTTTGTTTCCTGGGACTTTACGTGCCGTTCAATATCACACTTGGGTGGGGGAAGTCGAAGTCAGAGCCGCAGATGTAAACAAACCCGACCTCGCCTTTAATTGGAAGAGAAAATGCAAATTTAGTCAAAATGAGGCGCTTTGATGTGTGGGAGAGGAGCTGGAGGAAGTCCAAATCAAAGGCTGCAGCAGCCGGACCGAAGGGAACACCTGTGGTGAAGATTCATGATGTTTATGGCGACAACGTTAGAGTCCTGCAGCGGGTCGGACACACACACACACACACACACACATCTGCAGGAAATCCAGCATCACAGCTACGGGCCAGTTTGGAGTTTGCATCAATTAAAGGGCAGAATGCAACTATCCAGTAATGAGCCAAAGAAGACAGAATAATTGACATTGTCTAATTCACGGTAGCCACTGACAGGCTCAGAGTGTTATTCTAAGTGTGTGACAGCATCATGGAAAGGATCCCTACAGAGAGAGACCTGGAAGATCCTTTTGGTTTAACCACAAACAGCACACACACCAGACTACATTCACTAAAACAGGGATTTTAGAGAAGAGGACACAGGAGCTGCTGCTCTGCTGCTGCCTCCATCAGTTGTTTTGTTCATGTTATTGTGTGTTATACAATTATTGTTTTGGATCTGAAGTAACATTTTAAAACACCAAAATCTGGCAATAACTCAAACAAACAAACAGACAGAGACAGCAGTAGACCAGCAGCATCTATGTAAAATTACTATTTTAGTGAATGGAGTCTGGTGGCTTTGAAGACAACGGCTGTTCTTCTGTGGTGTTTAACGTAATGAACTAAAGCCACTGACTGGCTTCCCATATTTACAGGAGTGTTTTAAATCGTTTGTGTGCTGTAGTGTGGACAGAGAGATATTCTAAAACACTGTAGAAACATCTGTATACTTGTTGACTTGAAAATGAAAAGTCTTGACCTTCGAGTTTAAAGACTCCTAACGTAGCAGGACGTAACCAGACGTCAGCCAATCAGAGGGGTTTTAACCAGGAATGGGCCGTGATTTTCAAACACTCGTTAAATTATAAAATAATCAAATAGTCACATGACTATCGTGTTTTAAAAAGTCTATTTTCCTCTTTTTTACTGCCGTTCGTTTGTACGTCGGTCAGTAGCAGTAGATGGATACGTGTGTGTGTGTTGGCACTGGATGTCCACCTGCAGTCGAATGTAACCTTTCTGCTTATTGAGGAGAGGAGCTCAGAGCTGCAGCCTTCATTAGCTTTCATTAATAACAGGGGGGGGGGCTTCACCTGTAATTACTCTCCGGCAGGGAGACATCACCTCTGAATCACATCACGGCCGACTGCCGACTCAGCTTGATGTCTGCTTTCTGCTGCTTCTCTGTAAATAAAAGACACGCAGACAGATGTTTGTCTGCTTCTTCTTCTCCTTCTTCTTCTTCTTCTCCTTCTTCTTCTTCTCCTTCTTCTCTTCTCCTTCTTCTTCTTCTGCTTCTTCTTCTTCTCCTTCTTCTTCTTCTCCTTCTTCTTCTTCTTCTTCTCCTTCTGCTTCTTCTTCTTCTCCTGCTTCTTCTCCTTCTTCTTCTTCTCCTGCTTCTTCTCCTTCTTCTTCTTCTTCTCCTGCTTCTTCTTCTCCTTCTTCTTCTTCTCCTTCTTCTTCTTCTTCTCCTGCTTCTTCTTCTTCTCCTTCTTCTTCTTCTTCTCCTTCTGCTTCTCCTTCTTCTTCTCCTTCTTCTTCTGCTTCTTCTTCTTCTCCTGCTTCTTCTTCTTCTTCTCCTTCTTCTTCTTCTTCTGCTTCTTTCTTGCTTCTTCTGCTTCTTCTCCTTCTTCTGCTTCTTCTCCTGCTTTTTCTTCTCCTCCTTCATCTTCTTCTTCTTCTTCATCTCTTGCTTCTTCTTCTTCTGCTTTTTCTTCTTCTCCTGCTTCTTCTTCTTCTGCTTTTTCTTCTTCTCCTGCTTCTTCTTCTGCTTTTTCTTCTTCTCCTCCTTCATCTTCTTCTGCTTCTAGTTCTTCATCTCTTGCTTCTTCTTCTTCTGCTTTTTCTTCTTCTCCTGCTTCTTCAGCTTCTGCTTCTTCATCTCTTGCTTCTTCTTCTGCTTCTCCTTCTTCTCCTGCTTCTTCTGCTTCTCCTCCATCTTCTTCTGCTTTTTCTTCTTCTTCTTCTTCTGCTTCTGTAAAACCTTCAAAGACCAAAGTTGGCAGGCTTGCTTGTTCTACTGAGGCACACAAAATGCCACTCTTTGACCAGAAGGTGACGCTGTAACAATCAAGTTTACATTTCTACCTTTATCCTGATGTTCATGACGTGCTCTGTCCCTACTGAAGAAACATCTGCACGCCCCACCCCCACAGAGTAATACCCCTGGATTAGCGACTTTTTGGGAGTGAAAAAAGTCCCAGGAACTTAATTTAGCCTGGTTCCTGCGGTGGAAAGGCCCTGAGTTCCTCTAAAGGCTCCTGGAGAAAGTTCCTGCGGTGGAAATGTGGTTTAACGGCGGCCCAGGGGGTCGTCCTCGCCTCCGGGAGGGCCTCCCGGAAGGTTAATCTGCAATCACCTCCACCAATCAGAGTTAAGGTTAGGCTGTAATCAGATCCACCAATTAGACAGAAAGTAATAAAGAAAAAAGCAGCCCAGCGGTGCGTTCTGTTTTACTGTCTGGTTCTGAATTCATTAGTGCTTAATTTGAATAATAAAACACTAAAGCCTGACTGGGATTAAATCTGAGTTGAGCTGAGTTTTAAGAGTTACAGCCGAGGTGATTAACTGGCATCACATTTTGCACCATTTCCTTCGGCCCCCGTGGGTCTGCAGGCCGGGATGGGAAGGTGTCCAGCAGTCAGAGCAGAGAGGCAGAGAGGCGGTCACAGTGATTAATATCATTAAGGACAAATGTATTTTCTCATATTGATGAACGTACCGCCACAGGAAGCGGACTGGGTTCCTGCTGCGTCCTCCGACTCGTGATCTCCAAACATACAACAGCAGAGCAGGTTCAAGGGCAAAACCTTCCACACTGAAACCAAAAAGAGCTTTTTTATTGCAAGAAGAATACATTTTTGATGAGATGTTTCTGTGTCTGTGAACCAAAAAGTTTGGTTTGCTGGTCGTTGAGCTGAATCAGGTGGGCTGAGAGGTGTGGCCACGACGAGGCCTCCAGAGCCGATGGCGTCCGCTCTAGTTAACCCTTCAGCTCAACGACAACCAACACGTTTGGACTCAAAACTGTCTCAAACAAACTGTCTCATTTTAATCTCAAACGTATTTACGTGCAATGGAAAAAGGTTTTGCTCTGAAACCTGTTGTGTTTGCATAGTAAAGACTAAAGAGTCACCGGAGAGGAAGGAGGGGTAAGAGTTAACGTTTCACCACCATCAAAAGAATCTACAACATTTGGATTAACTACGTTTTTATCTTTCTTTCCCTTTCCTACTCTTTGGTATCCTTTTCTCTCCCATCCATCCATCAGCCACTTATCCTGAGGCAATCACACGGAAACAACCGTTCACGCTCCCAGTCACACCCCCGGGCGGCCGTTTAACCCTCCTGCATGTGTTTGGTCTGCACGACCCCGACAACAGCAGAAAACCCTCTGCAAACACTTTCCCTCTCCTCCTTCCTTTCCTTTCCAGCGTAGGACGCCACACCTCAACATGTCCGGAGAACTTATTAATGAAGCTCCTGAGTTCACTGAAGCAGCATCTGACCAATTAGCTGCTGTGCTAATTGTTGGGAGATGCGAAGATACAGCAGCTGTGTGTGTGTGTGTGTGTGTGTGTGTGTGTGTGTGTGTGAGAGAGAGTGATAACGTAGTCTTTTGCTGTCCAAATATCACCCAGGATGTCAAATTGATTTCTCTGGCTTGTGAGTTTGAGTGCACAGCCTTTCTAGTGTGTGTGTGTGAGAGAGAGTGTGTGAGAGAGAGTGTGTGTGTGTGTGTGTCTCCTCCATCTGTTCTAGAAAGCCCTTCCTGAACCTGCTGAGCCCACCAGACCTTACTCTCCACACACACCCACTTATGTAACATCCGAAACACTTCCTGGGCTCCTGTCACACACACACACACTCACACACACACACACACACGCACACGCACACACTCACACACACGCACACGCACACACTCACACACACACACACACTCTCACACACACACACACACACACACACACTCACACACTTAAATCTATTGATTAGCCTGTTGTGCAATGCATTGTGGGTAAAATAAGACACTTAACACCAGTGAAGTAAAACATGGCGGGAAAAGTGGGGACAGAACTAGTTCGCTTCCTCTCCGGTGGTATAAACCAGACAGTTATGATGCTTTAAGCTACCAAACGCCTAACTCACCGCGACCTAGCGATCGCCACGGCAACAGCAGCAGCACCACAGCGTGTCAGACAGTAAAACACCACTTAAGATAAGATAAGATTAGCTGATGCTAACATCTGCAACGTTAGCGAGCATCAGCTACGGAGAGAGGGAGCTAACTTTCTTAGCTCAAATGAATTTAATATTTATTTTAATATTTGACAGGCTTAATTAGACCAGTCTAACCCGACAGTTTAACACTGAGACTAGAAAACAAACATGTTGATACGTCCACATACATGTAGACCTGATATCACGTTCTGCGTCATGTTCAGCCTCGTACGTCACAAGTAATCAGACAGGAGAAACCCTCCTGGGATTTTGGGGTCAGACGTAGACAAAGAAAGGCCACCGTAGGTTCTCCTCCACGCTGGGAAAGGGAGGAGGATTCAGCCGGTTGCCGTCTAGATGCCACTAAATCCTACAGACTGGTCCTTTAAACAGAACCATTTCATACATCAACTCAAAGACAAAATATACTTTTTATTTTTGCCAACAAATCTTATGAAAAGACCAAATCCAGCACCATGTCGGTCCGTCTCTCTGAGCCGTCTGACTTCCTGTCAGAGCTGTCTGACTTCCTGTCTGTGGCTCTGAGCTCTTTGATTCCCACTGAAGACATAAATCCTCAAAAACACCCCACAGCAAATATGCGGTCTCATTTTTATCAAACAAACAGGAGGAAATGCTGCATCTGTTGGGGACTATTTCCAGCTGCGGATCAATACACATGTGGTGCTTTAGAGTGTGTGTGTGTGTGTGTGTGTGTGTGTGTTCATGGTGATGAAGGAACATGTCAGCCACTGATGTGTTTTTAATAGTCTTAGTTTTCATGGGATTTACTTCCAATAAGATAAATCTAACGAGCCGGCAGATTTGGATTTAAATGAAAAGTCAAATTAAAAGTAGTTTGAAACTATATCAGAGTCACTGAAGCTAAAGTTCAGTGCAGATTTGAAACTTTAAAGCACTTGAATGTGGGTTTCTAGTCGTTTTATCTTCACACTGCAGCGTCTAAATCCACGTTTTATGACCTGCGAGGCCTCAGCGGGGCCCAGAGAGTCGGCGCCGCCTGCCGTCTCCACCTGAGCCACAAGCGGTCGGTAAAATCGGTGAAAATATGTATTCAGCTGCTAACAAGGAGGCAGCGGAGTGTGTCGGCCTCTCCGGGGACCTGGCAGAAAATTACAGGGAAATCTAAAAGAGCCGGAGAGCTGCTCCTGTGCTGCCGAGTTCACGCTCACCGTCCTCACGGCTGCAGTCTGAGGAAGGCTGTGTTTTCTTGTGTCTGTGGCTGTGTGTGAAGTCAGAGACGTCCGACAGTCACCAAAAAGATCTTTAACACGTCTCGGGGCTAGTGAGTTGAAATCCTTTGATTCCTGGACCTTTTAAAACCACCCAGACTTTGTTTTGCAGGTAAAACTGAGACTGAGGTTCATTTTTTTTTGTTCAGCTGTCCAGTAAAATATTCTCCATTTGTACTCTTGTTATCACACTGCCAGGCTTCGGGAGAGGAAGCAGAACATTTCTGTAAAACAACCTGTAATTAAATGAGAAGCATGTAAATGGTTTAAACGCTGCAGCTGTGACTCTGGTGGGTCGGCACAGTGTTTACATGACCAGAAAACTCCGATCGTTATCCGATTTGTGGAGTTATCAGATTATACATCTAGATTTCTCCCCAATACTCCGATGTCTTTGTGCCTGTTTACCTGTTAATCTGATTTATTATTTATCTGCACATCAACGTGGCCATGCTCAACAAGACCAGACCGTCACTCCGATTAATGGACTGAAACATCTTTGAAACATGTCATGGAAATGGACTCAATCAATCAGTCAGTCTCCTCCACTGTGTCAGCTGGGCACTACGTCGATGAACCTGAGCAAAGGCTGAACCTGATGCTCTGGAGCTTTAATGATCACAAAGGAAGAGGCTGAAAAGTCAAAGTCATGCAGGACTGAAATCACTAAACAGCCACGTTTGAGTCAAATCTCCTTCAGATTTCTGTTTGGACTCAGAAACCTCTCTGCATCTTGTCTTAATGCTCCACGGAGCCGCTGCCTTTCGCTCTCCGTGAGCTCTGCACATACAAACGGAGACAAAGATTAGAAGAGGAGGTCCAGCTTCGTTTCACCTCTTGTGTTTAAAAGTCTGCCGGAGTTGCAGAAGAATATATTTTACCCTGCGAGCAGCGGACAGACAGAGACGTGGGATCTGCCGAGGCAGATGTGAAGATGGAGCGCTCATGCAAAGGAGCAGACCTACAGGTCAGCTGCTCGGCCTTTTCATCCTCACTCTGCTGCCAATTACTTTCCAGCACCTCTCCGGCCCGACACACCCGCAAACCGCTGCCTCCGTCCGTTTCCTCCGTCGGCTCTTTCATCTCCTCTCTCTCTCTCTCTCTCTCTCTCTCTCCAATGACAGCAGCAGAAAACTTGCCGTCTCTTTATTAGGAGCTCAGAGTTTTAAGCCCGCTTTCTTCTTCTGTGGTAACCCGGAGAGCGTCGAACGTTTTGTCTGCAGTGTAATTTTCCCAAATGCCGAAGCAGGTGGATATGAACCGAGCTTTTGATTTCATTATCTGCTTCATGTCGGAGAGGAAACCGTGTGCTGTTTTATCTCAGCTGTTTTCTGGACTTGAGCTGAGAACGAGCCCTGAAGTCTCTGAGTGCAGAGCAGCGAAGGTGGAGGAAGGAGAGGTTCAAAAGCAGCTGTGGAAGTTTAGAAAATGTACAAATCTAGAAATTAAGAGTGTGATGGAGTCAGATTTTGTGTTTTCTATTGAAACTATTCGATTTTTTTTTACAGTTTAACAGCTAATTGAATAGACGTGGATCATTTTGAAGGAAAGTTTTCCTCCCGTTTCTCGTCTTTTGGTCACAGGATGAATATTAGAACAGTTGGTGGACGGCGTGCAGAGTTTTTAGGACGTGGACGAAGTAAAAACAACAAAAAAGGGACATTTAATGTGGATCTGTGCCAATCTGACTCTATTAAACTCATGTTTCTGTAACCTTCTGTGATCCTGACCTGACAGCTGCTTCCTGTCAATATTTTATGGTTTTAAGTGGAAATATTAACATTATTAGCATGCAAATGATCACCAGGACCATTTCCACCCCCGTCTTTATGTGCATTTTCTAATTTTGTGCTAAAAAAAACCCAAAAGCGCCGGAGGCACCATGATGTCTTCATCACTACCATTTGCTGCACAATCGATTTGCTTCTTCATGCAAACATTTTGTCTATTTTCAGCCACAGCGGATAGAAAAACTCTGAGATGTGTCAGTATTGTTGTCCTGCCAATATTGTATAATTACCAACAGTGGAGTCCCTGAGTGAAGAGTGGGTGACGGCTAAATGGGAAGAAATGAGATGTCTGCCTCTCAAATCCCCAAACACTGAAAGTATGAATTGCAAAAGATATGAATTAGCCAAAGAAACTTGACTGTGTGTGTGTCTGTGTCCGTGTGTGTGTGTGTGTGTGTGTGTGCAGCATATTTTCAATTTCCAATTTGCACTCTTTCCAACGTCTCCTCAGCATATGTTTACTGTGCTGCCGCCAGGATTCACACTCCTACACACTTCCTCTCTCTTTCACACACACACACACACACACACACACACACACACACACACACACACACACACACACACACAGTGGTGGTGGTGGGGGGGAACAGGTGTACAGGTCGTCCGCCTGCAGCCAAAAGTCTCGGGCAGCGCTTCCTTAACAGGTGGAGCTGAAGTTAAATCCACTTTATTTTTATCACATGGAACTAAAAGCGTTCAGAGAATAAAAATAAAATAAAACTTAAATACACACAACCTGCCGACGGGAGAGCAACACTCGCTCTGAATCATGTCGAGTCGAACTGTTGAGCTTCGCCTCCTGAATACTTTGACATTTGGAGGAAACATCGACGATACAAACACCTTTTCAGTCGCAATTAGATCTCAGATCCTTCAGGATTCACTCTGAAAGAGAAACTTACCAAGTCACCGGATCGCTTTTCTGACATCTGTGTCACAGGGCTCCAGTTAGTGGAGGTCTATAGTGTGTGTGTGTTAGTTAGTGTGTCAGTGTGTAGTGGAGGTCTATAGTGTGTGTGTGTTAGTTAGTGTGTTAGTGTGTAGTGGAGGTCTATAGTGTGTGTGTGTGTGTGTAGTGGAGGTCTATAGTGTGTGTGTGTTAGTTAGTCAGTGTGTTAGTGTGTAGTGGAGGTCTATAGTGTGTGTGTGTGTGTAGTGGAGGTCTATAGTGTGTGTGTGCTAGTTAGTCAGTGTGTCAGTGTGTAGTGGAGGTCTATAGTGTGTGTGTGTGTTAGTTAGTCAGTGTGTTAGTGTGTAGTGGAGGTCTATAGTGTGTGTGTGTGTGTTAGTCAGTGTGTCAGTGTGTAGTGGAGGTCTATAGTGTGTGTGTGTTAGTTAGTCAGTGTGTTAGTGTGTAGTGGAGGTCTATAGTGTGTGTGTGTGTGTAGTGGAGGTCTATAGTGTGTGTGTGTGTGTTAGTCAGTGTGTTAGTGTGTAGTGGAGGTCTATAGTGTGTGTGTGTTAGTTAGTCAGTGTGTTAGTGTGTAGTGGAGGTCTATAGTGTGTGTGTGTGTGTTAGTCAGTGTGTCAGTGTGTAGTGGAGGTCTATAGTGTGTGTGTGTTAGTTAGTCAGTGTGTTAGTGTGTAGTGGAGGTCTATAGTGTGTGTGTGTGTGTAGTGGAGGTCTATAGTGTGTGTGTGTGTAGTGGAGGTCTATAGTGTGTGTGTGTAGTGGAGGTCTATAGTGTGTGTGTGTAGTGGAGGTCTATAGTGTGTGTGTGTGTAGTGGAGGTCTATAGTGTGTGTGTGTAGTGGAGGTCTATAGTGTGTGTGTGTAGTGGAGGTCTATAGTGTGTGTGTGTGTAGTGGAGGTCTATAGTGTGTGTGTGTGTAGTGGAGGTCTATAGTGTGTGTGTGTAGTGGAGGTCTATAGACCAACAGTCCAAAGCTCAACATTTTTCAGTTTCCTGTCATTTAAAACCACAATGTTTTTGCATTGTTGCATGAAAAACTACTTAATGATTGTTAGTGTCATGGACAAGATTTTTAAATTTCTTAGGTGAACATTTCTTGGTGGAAAGTCAATCAAATAACCACAAAGAGAAAAACGAACACGGCCACAAAGACGTCGTCTGGTTGGCGTCTCAATGAGCAGCGCTGTGTCCGACAAACTGTCCAAACATCCAGCGTCACTGAAAACACAATCAGAAGAGTCAAAGTCAAAAGGAAACGTTTCGCTATTTGCATTTAGGATAATGAAATATAATTAAATCTGTGAGAAAGCACCATCGTTTCATTCGTCTCGTGTGTGAAACTCTTACTTTGTAGAGATAAACAGGAAGCCCAGTGAAGGCAGAAAGTGCGACCTGCAGCAGCGAAGGTTAACTTCATGTTTTGCACCATTCGTGTCCGTATTTCTCCTCCGGCCTGAAGCTGCAGAATCTGACACATCGGGGGAGAAAAAGGGAGCTGTGAGCTGCTGCCGTGTGGTCACTGCAGAGGGTGATTGATTCAGATCAGCCCTCGCCGTCCTGAGGGACGCCGGCGCCGAGCGATCAATCGATGCGCCGGCCACTCGGCCGCCTCGTATTCATGAAGGAGCCCCGTGCTGCTGCTGCTGCTGCTGCTGCACAGGCCGCAGTGACACGAAGCTTCCTGACGGCCCTGAACACACCGCGCTTCTGTGAAATGATAATGAACGTTGAAAAGTAAAGGGGTATTACAAAGAAGATCAATAAATCAGACAGGATAAATAATCCACTTTTACCGGAGCTGTCAGTGTGAAGAGCAGGACAGCCCCACGGTTTCTCTGTTAAATGTTCCTCTCTGGAGCTCTTGGTCACTGTTTAATGTAGTCATGTTGTTTCGACGTGCACAGCAGCCCCATACTTTTCTATAATGAAGTTATAGTTATATATCGGACTGCTGCACTACCAAACATCAGCAGCAGATGGCGCTCTGTGTTATACGACGATATTTAATGACGAAGACGACAACCATCAGATTTTCTCAAGTAAGAAGGAACCTGAACCCAAAACAGGGAGAAGTAAAAGTTTTAAATACGTCAATGTTTCGCTCCTCGTTAGCGTTAGCGTTAGCGTTAGCGTTAGCGTACAGGTGCTGTTCTGTGTGTGTGTTTGTGTCTGAGCGGTTGGTGAACTTTGACCCTCAGCTTTCAAGCCATGACGTGATCGAAAGCTCCAGAACAGCCACTAAAAGTACCTTACTTTTATTTTCACTGGCACTTTACATACGTGTGTGTGTGTGTGTGTGTGTGTGTGTGTGTGTGTGTGTGTGTGTCACGGTGAAGGGAAACAAATTGGATGTATGAGTGTAGCTGAGAGCTGCAGCCTCTGCACTTTTCTCCTCCAACCATAAAACTTCCCTCCTTCTTTATCATGTCAGACGCTCCTCCTCCTCCTCCTCCTCCTCCTTGTTTCCTCCTCCTCCTCTCCTTGTTTCCTTCTCCTCCTCCTCCTCCTCCTCCTCCTCTTCATCATAAAGCCATATCTGTGGATGCTCTGAGAGGCAGCAGCTTCTTGACAGGCAACATTAGATCAAACCTGCACAGGCAGCCTGTAAAAGTGTAATAAGAGAGGAGGAGGAGGAGGAGGAGGAAACAAGGAGGAGGAAGAAGAGAAGGACACAAGGAGAGGAGGAGGAGGAAACGAGGAGGAGGAGGAGGAGGAGGAGGAGGAGGAGGAGGAGGAGGAGGAGGAGGAGGAGGAGGAGGAGGAGGATCACTAGTATTAGTGGTATCAGTATTACTAGTAGTAGTAATAGTATCAGTATATAAAAGACTAAAAACACAGGAAAATACACCTGTTCAGTACTGGAGTACTTGTACTGGAGTACTTGTACTGGAGTACTTGTACTTGTACTGGAGTACTTGTACTTGTACTGGAGTACTTGTACTTGTACTCCAGTACAAGTATGAAGTAGCTCATCAGGGAAACACTCTAGTCAAGTACAAGTACTTCAAACAAGTACCTCACAGTAACTGTAAAGTAAATGTACTTTTCAGCAGCAGAGTGGAGGAGTGTGTGTGTGTGTGTGTGTGTGTGTGTGTGTGTGTGTGTGTGTGTGTGTGTGTGTGTGTGTGTGTGTGTGTGTGTGTGTGTGTGTGTGTGTGTGTGTGATGGATGCGGGGTCGTTTCAGGACACGCTGTTTTAAATAAACGCCACAGTATCAGCCAATCAGCTCGACTACAGCTCCCATAAATCCTGCTGCAGCTCGGCCGCCACGCAGAACAACTCATCATGTGTTCACACACACACACACACACACACACACACACACACACATTTATATACTGCAGCTGTCCTGCTTTATGACTGCACACACACACACACTATATATATATATATATATATACAGTGTGTGTCGCCTCTTAACTGGCGTCTCTTTAAAGGGATAGTTCAGATGTGTGCTCAGTTTTCAAAATAAAAGCCCCCCTGCAGACTGTCAGTGGTATATTCCAGCAGCACATCTTTAGTGTTATTCTCTAATGGGGGGGGGGGGTTATCTTGGATGTGGAGAAACACTTCAGCTGCTGTAGCGGCTTCAGGAGCCGCTTTGACATCCCGAGAGTCAGCCTGGGTGAAAGCTCCGGAAAAAGGAGTTTAAAATACTCGACTTACAAATAAAGATACTGTTATTTTTAATGACTAGTATTTTTATGATTAGTGTTTATTCTTAGAGGTAGTAGTAGTATCAGTAGTAGTAGTAGTATCAGTAGTAGTAGTAGTAGTAGTATCAGTAGTAGTAGTAGTATCAGTAGTAGTAGTAGTAGTATCAGTAGTAGTAGTAGTAGTATCAGTAGTAGTAGTAGTAGTATCAGTAGTAGTAGTAGTATCAGTAGTATAATGTAGTAGCAGTATTAGACAGACGGGGGGGTCGGAGGTTGTGTAACTGGCCTGTTGGCGAGCGAGCGGCGTCGTGAACAGGAAGTGAGGCGTGTCAGCCGCAGGAAGTGGTCGTCGTGCCAGAGAGGGACTCCCTCTGATGGGAGGGGGCGAGTGACACCGCCACTCCTGCAGAGAGAGAGAGAGACACACACACACACACCACCTGTTTAAAACACACACACACACACACACACAGCTTCCTCTGACTGAACTGACTAGTTTTATTTTATTTATTTTATTCCGTCTTTGGAAAACTGATCACATGACTTCAGGTCCTCGTTAACAGAACTGTTAAAACTCAGACTTTAATCACTGCAACAGTTTTTGAACAGCAGGCCGATTATTATTGATAAATGAACCCTTTGTATGCCATCATCACTGTATCAGCCTTTCTTTAAAGGTGCAGTCTGCAGGATTTAGGGGGTCTATATAATATCTATGTGCTTGGAAGAAGAAGGAGATTTTGGCTTTCCGTTCTGATCTCTGATCTCTGATCTAAAATGCTGTTTTTTCGATGCCATGTTACATTTACAGGTCGTTGGAATTCAACCTTTTATTCATGGGAAGTCACAGAAAAGTTTTACTTTTGACTCGGTGAGGGAACTTTGTTAACGTGGTTAATGTTATAAATGTTATAAAACACGATGCCAATAGAAGTGCAGCTGCAACTGACAATTAATTTTAATAATCGTTATTAAAGCATTTAATGGTTCCAGATCATTGTGACACCATTTCTGAACAAACAGCAAACAATCAGTGGATTGATGGTTGATCGTGTTTACGCTGTGGTATCAGTACTTTTGCTGATAACACAGTATTTTCACGCTGTGGTACTCTTACTGTGCTGAAGGACCTGAGTACTTCCTACACCACAGAAATTATGTCGTTTTTATGTCATTTTTTTTCCTCCCGTCTTCACTCTGTTCTCATTTATCTAAACCTCTGTCTCTGAAGCCATCGTTACACACACACAGACTATATATATAGATATACACATGCGGTATCTCTCTCCATAGGCCTGTCTCTGCCTTCCTTCCTCTCTGCAGTATGTAATTTATCACCTCTTTCTATCAGTGTGTCAGTTTTTACAGCCTGAATGAATCCCTCTGCACTGCTGCTGGGAACTGGGTGTGTGTGTGTGCAGGCTTTATGTCTTTGCATAGCATGAGCGTTGTGCCACTCGTCTGGCGTTGAAGTTTGTGCCTGAGTGACATCTATTTCCTCGGCCGCACCTGGCGTGCTATGCGGCACTGTAACCTTGGCGACCGCCGCGCTCGACGGCGGCGTCGTATTTTCCTGCACTCCGGCGTTTTCTCTCAACTTTTCTGTCACATCCAGACAGTGACGGTGCTGCGGCTCGGAGCTTTGTTTCACGTTCAGACGCATTTCTGGGTTTGTTTCTCCGTCTTTTTGACGTGCGGTGGGTGTTTTTTGGATGGCGGGCTGCAGCTCGTCCTTGGCGGCGTCTCTGCTGCCACCTTTTAGTCAGCTGGCAGCGTCAGAAGGCACATCACAGCTTCACTGTTGGCTGCTGCCATGCTGGTTAGTCAGAACAACTTCTTGGCAACGAAACAAGGGATTTTCTCAGCAACTTTCACACATGATGAATCATGTTTCACTTCCTCCAGAGCTGCTTACATCGGTGCACATTTTATCTGTCTGCTGCACAATAGTTTGTCAGATTCCTCATGCCCGAGGCCTCCATCACGTCCTACTTGTTCAGTATTTATACGACTCAAGACTGCGGCTGAAAATTAACAAAAGTAAGATGAATGTGAGCAGAATTTATAGCTGAAAGATGCCGTTACCCATATTGGATATCTCTGATTAAAGCCAAGCATGTTTAAATCCCATTTAGAGGACAATAGACCTTGTGACTAACTAATCAGAAGAGAGTCATGTCTAAATATAACCAATCAGAAGAGAGTCATGCCTAAATATAACCAATCAGAAGAGAGTCATGCCTAAATATAACCAATCAGAAGAGAGTCATGTCTAAATATAACCAATCAGAAGAGAGTCATGCCTAAATATAACCAATCAGAAGCAGGTCATGCCTAAATATAACCAATCAGAAGCGAGTCATGCCTAAATATAACCAATCAGAAGAGAGTCGTGTCTAAATATAACCAATCAGAAGAGAGTCGTGTCTAAATATAACCAATCAGAAGAGAGTCATGCCTAAATATAACCAATCAGAAGAGAGTCGTGTCTAAATATAACCAATCAGAAGAGAGTCGTGCCTAAATATAACCAATCAGAAGAGAGTCATGCCTAAATATAACCAATCAGAAGCAGGTCGTGCCTAAATATAACCAATCAGAAGCGAGTCATGCCTAAATATAACCAATCAGAAGCGAGTCATGCCTAAATATAACCAATCAGAAGCGAGTCGTGCCTAAATATAACCAATCAGAAGCGAGTCGTGCCTAAATATAACCAATCAGAAGCGAGTCATGCCTAAATATAACCAATCAGAAGCAGGTCATGCCTAAATATAACCAATCAGAAGAGAGTCATGCCTAAATATAACCAATCAGAAGCGAGTCGTGCCTAAATATAACCAATCAGAAGCGAGTCGTGCCTAAATATAACCAATCAGAAGCGAGTCGTGCCTAAATATAACCAATCAGAAGCGAGTCGTGCCTAAATATAACCAATCAGAAGCGAGTCGTGCCTAAATATAACCAATCAGAAGAGAGTCGTGCCTAAATATAACCAATCAGAAGAGAGTCGTGCCTAAATATAACCAATCAGAAGAGAGTCGTGCCTAAATATAACCAATCAGAAGCGAGTCGTGCCTAAATATAACCAATCAGAAGCGAGTCGTGCCTAAATATAACCAATCAGAAGAGAGTCGTGCCTAAATATAACCAATCAGAAGAGAGTCGTGCCTAAATATAACCAATCAGAAGAGAGTCGTGCCTAAATATAACCAATCAGAAGCGAGTCGTGCCTAAATATAACCAATCAGAAGCGAGTCGTGCCTAAATATAACCAATCAGAAGCGAGTCGTGCCTAAATATAACCAATCAGAAGAGAGTCGTGCCTAAATATAACCAATCAGAAGAGAGTCGTGCCTAAATATAACCAATCAGAAGCGAGTCGTGCCTAAATATAACCAATCAGAAGCGAGTCGTGCCTAAATATAACCAATCAGAAGCGAGTCGTGCCTAAGACGGTTCAGTATCATTTCAAACATCCACATGATAAAGACTTGTTTCTTTAGCTGAAAGTGAAAGTTCGTCTTCTTTATAGGTCTGAGACGTCTGATAAGATGGTGAAGTTCAATAAATTAGTTTTGGTTTTTAGGTTTAAAACCGATCAGAGCCACGTATTGGGCTTTTCTAATGATTATTTTCATTTTCGATTCATCTGCTGGTTATTTTCTTGATGAATTAGTTTGGTCTACTATATGCCTGTCTCCCAGAGCTCAACAATCCAAAACCCAAAGACACTCAATTCATAATGATGTAAAACAGAGAAAAGCAGCAAATCCTCACATTTAATGAGCCAGATTTTTTTTGGCATCTCTGCTTGACAAGTAAATCAAAATCATTAAATTTTCAAAATAGTTGCTGATTAATTTTCTGTCCATCAACTAATTGATCGGTCGACTAATCCTTTCAGCTCTAATTTCCTGCCTGAGGCTTGAATCTTAACAAACGTGGATCCAGATTATCGTCACATGTTGGATCGGGCGTCCACACCTGAGGTTTGTTTTTTCTCTCTGTGTGTGTCGATGTTAAATCCTGCTCAGCTCCAGCTCCCTGCGGTTTGTTACATACACTGAGTGTGCTTTTACTGTATGTGTGTGTCCATGAGCGTGGGCGTCCATATGTGCATATGTGGTGTTGTTTGGTGCCGTGGGAACAGACATATGGTGACGATCACATGCTAGGAAGGTCAGTCCCAAAGAAAAGAAGACGGAGCCAACTAAGGGGCGATATTTCAGCAGATTTTATTTTGTTTGAAGTCTTTAAAAGTCGTCTGTGAACTCTCTGAGATGGCAGGATCATGTCGATCCACCGCAGGTCGAGCCATATATTGTCTGGAAATGTCACGTGACCTTTTGTTATCATGTAAGATGAAGGGCGTCTTCACCTTCTGCACGCCATCACACACTTCTCAGGTCCACAGAGAGTCATTGCAGCATGACGGCTGCACAGAAAAGTCCAAATTGTTGTTTTACGATTGTGGTTGTTGATTTTGATTGTCAGTGTCTGAGTGGAGGAACAAAAAGATCATTTATGTCAAACAAAGACAAATATCTGTAGTTCTAGTGTGTCAGATGTGAAGATATGTGTCTTTTCTTTGTTTTATATAAATGTAAACTGGATATCTTCGAGTTATGTTACCACAAGCTCTTGTTGTGGACTTTTTAACTATTTTCTGACATTTCAGTTAATTTAAAAACAACAGAAATAGTTCTTTGTGTATCTTGACACATGAAATCTAGTCTTTTATAGGCTTGTATAGACTTTATAGCTAAAGTCACTGATTTTATTTAATTGGTGTGTACCATTGAATTATGTAGCATAAAATTGGTCAGTTTGTCATTTAATCCAGTGTAAGATGTGTCAACAACATTGTATCAAATCTACTGTAGGTTTTCATGATCCCCAGAGGATGAACCTCATCTTCAGACTAGTTTGATTAGTATATTAATTTAATTGACACTTTATGAAAAGGGATACTTTACAGTAAATTACACGTTTCAAAGAAATGTCAATGATGAGTTAAGTACAAGACTTTTGTTGGTTTTGTTGTGGTCCTTGATGTAAAAAAATCAAAGTAAATCTTGACCCATCCCTAAAATCAACCTTAATAACATCACAGAAAGTCAAACATCCAAAAAATAGTTTATAAAACACAATTTACACATTGTGGCCAAGTTTACACTTAAAATGTCACCACAAGCAGATTCCAAGTTATTCACATACAATAAAAACCTACAGGGGGCCCAGAACGCTTCCCTGTGGGACTCCACATGTTACTGGTTGACTTGTGGAGAAGTTACCTTGAACTTCAACTAAGATATTGAAGCAAATCCTTCAAAAACAGATGGATACAGACACATTAGCAACAAATTAGCACCCACAACAGCAGTCACTCTCATTAAATGTGTCTTTCTCCCTCATGGTTAATGTTTAACCTTTTATAAAAGTGAGTTAGTTTTTATGATGTTTCATGTTGCAGTGGTGGTTTTTAGCCTCAGGCGCGTTGGCTCGCCTCCACAGTAAAACACTGCAAACACATCTGTGCTCTGCAGAGGACTTTTGTCTATTTTGGTCTTTCCGTGACCTTTCTTTTAGCGCCTGTCTTTGGACAAATTATGAACTTTGTACACAAGACAAATAATGGCTGAGCTGCCGTGACCTTTACCGAATATATTAATGCTTTTCAGAGGATTTCTTATTCATTTCACAGCTTTTATTCTACAAAAAAAATCTTCTGTAATTTGTTCAGTTTGTCCAACTATTGCATAATGGAGGGGGGGGGGGTGTAGTGGCTACTGTAGCCTGTAGGGGTCACTGTCAGTGCTCTATGTAGTTTACTTTTATGTTCCTGTTAAAGTCAAAATGACCTTCAGATGTCCTTTTATCCAACAACCAGTTTTGTATTCTGTGTGTGTGTGTGTGTGTGTGTGTGGGGTGTGTGTGTGTGTGTGTGTGTGTGTGTGTGTGTGACCTGAGCACTGTCCTGTCCAGACCAGTATAATATGACACCAGCAGCAGAGCAGAGGTAAAAGCTTCATGGATTTAGGAACAATAATCCATTTTGCTGCAATGCCACTGCAATGCAACACCCTTTGTCTTGTTCAGGGATGCTCCCAGAGTGTGTGTGTGTGTTACTGTGTGTGTGTGTGTGTGTGTGTGTGTGTGTGTGTGTGTGTGTGTGTGGATGAATGGACAAATATTTGAGGGGGACAGGGAAAAGGGCGATTGTCTAGTCTCTTGTCAGAGGTTGAATGATGGAAAGAAGTAAGAGGACAAACAGAAACCGAACCAGCTGAGTCGGCTCACTTTGTCTCATTTTAACCTTTCGCTGTTTTTTTATGTTTGTTCATTACTGCAATTATAAACTCATTATCAAAGTGTGTGTGTGCAGCTATAACTCTCCCCTCCACTCAGAAGCTCTCTCCATCTTTTCGCCCTCCACCCTCCACTGAAATTACACATTTAATGAGTGAAGCCTGAACCAGTCTGAGCCAAAACTTTGATTTTCATTTAAAGGAGACGATGTAATTCAACATTGTTCCGACACAGAGCGTGAAGCCGACGTGATGCACGTCGAGTTCAGAGCTGATTTTCAACTCGCTTTTACATGTACAGTGTTGTTAAAATATACAGATGGCGTTATCGTAAAAACACATTAGATTACAGACATGAAATTACAATAAAACACAATAATTTTGAGTACAATTAGCTAAAATAGCATTAACAGGAAAACAGAACTCTTCCAGATCCTTTATTTTAGCTTTTTTTTTATTCTCTATTTCTTTTTTATTTACTTTTATCATGTTTCTTTAGTCTCAAAGTGTTTGTTAAACTACTCTGAAGTGCCTTGTTCTTGAAATGTGCTTCACAACTAAACCGTACAAAAGCTTAGCTTAGCTTTCCGTAACTCTAAGCTAGCAGCAATGACTGTTTGTTTAAGTGTGAGTTTGCAGAAACAGACTCATCGACAGGTTGTGACGGATTTTTTTTTCTAACGTAAAGGTGAACAGGAATAATTAGATGGATTACGGTCGACACCCAGCTGTGGGAGGGATTTATAGGAGAACCACAGAAGAAGAAATGGAGGAAGAGGGGCTCTGGAAACAGATATTGTTTGTTTTGAAGTCTAAAGTCTGTTTATCTCCTGCAGCTCCATGGACCGATGACCATCATGAGGCTCGGCAACAGCTCCCTGTCCCTGCTCCTCCCCCTCCTACAGTCCCCGCCCGTCGCCCTACGCCACGGCTGCCGTCTGTCGGCCCTCTCGGCCAATGGCGGCGCGGCATCGCGCAGACGCCTCAGCACAGACGGGCCCGCCCCCCGGCCCGTGATTGGCCAGGACTCGGTGGAGGTGTTGGGCCAGTCCTACCCCCGGGACGACTTCACCAACGTCACGCCGAAGCTCTTGGATAAAGTCGGACGCAACCTCCACAACCAAACCCATCATCCCCTGTGGATGATCAAGGAGCGGATCAAAGCTCACTTCTACAGGTACGCATCCACCATGTTTGGCAAAATATTGGTGAGACATCTTGGCTACTATTGGCCAGATTTCTATGATCTTACTGTTGATTCTTAGACTTTTAATGTCCCTCTAATCTTTCTTCTAATGTTACTGTCGAGTCAAAACTATTTTTATCCCAGAAGAGGCATCTGAAAAACTGATTTCTTTAAGTTCCTTGTCATGGTCCCCAGAGGATGAACCCTGATGCCTTAACTGACCCCCTGACCCTCCTCCTGAACCTGGAGAATACTGTCCTGATCCCATTCCTGCAACCCAGACGCTGATCCATTTAGATGCTAGTCTTTTTGCTCAATCCTTTATTGATTAAGAGCATCAAAGTTGGACAAATGTACATTTAAATAAAGCTAAAGTCCCATTTTGCCGTTTTCAGGCATAGTTCAGACACATCACCGGAGAGTTCAATGCCAACGTAACTTCATGTTAGCTAAGCTGTAAGCGCTCTGTGGATGGCAGCGACGGTTCAGTCCACCACTTAAATATCTCAAAAAAGTGTGCTAACAAAGACTTTAAAACATGATGACACTGACCCGTCATATCAGTTATGGTTCCTCCTCGTCATCGGCCCAAGAAAAGAAATCGCTCTCTTCTTCTTTCGTCCCCTTTGCCGCATTTACATCGGCTCAAATACGTCCAGTTGAATAAACAGTCTTGTGAAACGTGTGTTTGCTCACTGACGTGGTTATCATCATTAGTGTTCCTACTAATTTACGATTATCTTATAGACACAAGATGATTGTGTAACATGTATATATTTATACACTCCTCACTAAAAGTTAGGGATATTCAGCTTTCAGGTGAAATTTCAGGATGAACCTAAAATGCATTCTAACCTTTCCAGGTGAACTTAATGTGACCTTCTCTAAACCTTTGAATGCACATGTCCAACTGTTCAGTGTCTCAGTACTTTCTGCACCAGCTGCTGTTCTCTAACAAGAAGCTTAACAGCAACATTCACAACAGGTTTGATCCATGAATCCACCAATACATTTCCTGCTTCAGTTAGAATTGGTATTTAAACAGTCCTCCTCATCCTGCTGTTCACATTCTGACATCATGAGACCAAGACGACACCTAACAGTTGATCAGCGGCACCTCAACACTGGAGGCTTCAAACAGGAAGTCCTCAGACGGAGGTGTTCACTGAGCTTAGAGGGTCACAGAGTGTCATCAGGAGGTTGGAACAGTGATACAGAGACTGGAAGAGTCACAGAAAGGAGAGGAGTGGACGTCCTTTGGCCA
This sequence comes from Pempheris klunzingeri, assembly GCF_042242105.1. Classification (NCBI taxonomy): domain Eukaryota; kingdom Metazoa; phylum Chordata; class Actinopteri; order Acropomatiformes; family Pempheridae; genus Pempheris; species Pempheris klunzingeri. The sequence continues at coordinate 21,068,686 of NC_092032.1, read as the reverse complement.
CGTCCCAATTTATTGAGACACTGAACATGTTTTGTTGTGGTTTACCTACCACTGTTGGTAGATTTTCTTTAAATAAACTGTTTAAGATGAATAAACTACCAGTGCATGCTTCTACTTAAATGTCCTACTTTCATGATATAATATCACTGTAGCATTCACTTTTTACATTTTCCATATATTTCACCTGAAAGTCGAACATCCCTAACTTTCTGTGAGTAGTGTATATGTGTATATACTCTAATAGTAAACGTGATTTTGTTGTGATACACAGTAGCAGACATTAGCTAAATTAGCTGAATAACACACCTTTGACTCCTGCTTCAGGCTTTGTTTAGTTAGCGTTGGATAATAAAGTGGTTTAACGGCACAGAAACAAAAACAAGCACCAGTTTGTAGCTTCACATTGCAGCTTCCATTCAAAGTGACCCGCATGGCCCGACTCTGGTGTTAGCACAGCGCTAAAATAGACGGAGATTAATCCCGACGCTAAAACACTCGGCTTGGCTTTAAAGTGCCGTTTTAAAAGAGGAACATTTTGGTGTGGATGAAGCCGTCCTGTTCGGCTGTGGCAGCTCTTCTATTGTTGTTAAAATCTTATCTTTATATATGAATCTTCACACTTCAGGCGTGAATATTCACACAACTCCCTGTCCCCCGTGTGTGTGTGTCGTCCTCCACATCCAAATAAAACCACCTGATCCTTTAAATCAGCAGCTCTCTTGTTGTATTTCTTCAGTATTTCTCTGTTATTTCTTTATTTTCGGAGCACAAACTGCTGACTGACCCCCCCCCCTCAGTCAAACCCCTCCCCAGGCAGGCTCGGTGTATCTTCAGGGACGGTCGGCTGTAAAAGTTTGCTGCAGCAGTGAAATATCGTTAAGCTGCTGGTTATATTCCAGACTGTTAAAAAACCAACACACTCAGCAGCGAGCGCATTAATACTGCATTAATAAGTCATTAGGAAGTCACTGAGTGTGTTGTCTGACGCTGGTTTATGACTCTGCCATTTCACAGGTCGTGAACTTTCCTCTTTACAGAAGCTTTGATAGCAGCAGGATATTACCCAGCAGCCCTCAGGTGTCCTCAACAAGACGGCCAACGGGCTGCTGCTTTCAGACTGATGTCAGTTCAGCTAGAATACTTTGTTTTCAAGAGTAAAAGTAGTGATTGTGTAAATGGTGAAGTATGTGTTGGATGTTCTGCCCAGTAAAAACACATGTGGTTTAGACAGACAGTTATTCAAATAGTGTTGAGGCAATAGTTTAGTGACTAAAAGTGTCTAAAAGACACATTTTGATCCCCACTTCACCTTCTACCAGCCTGAATCTTAATAAGTTTAACTATTAGTTCTATTGTTTTTATTGTTTTTGGTCCAAACTGAAGCTGTTAAAAAAAAAAAAAAAGTTGTTAATGTTTAGTTTAGACGAGTGGAAGATTTCCAACAATGTAAAGAAATGAGTAAATAAATCAACAATAATAACAAGAAGAAGAAGAACTTTATTTATAAAGCTGCTGTCAAAGCTGCGTTAAGAACTGCTGCACTAACGAGGACAAGATCAATCAGAGCGATCAGAACAATCAGATCAATCAACAATCAGATCAATCAGAGCAATCAGAACAATCAGATCAATCAACAATCAGATCAATCAGAACAATCGGATCAATCAACAATCAGAGCAATCAGATCAATCAAAGCCTGATTGCTTTGATTGATCTGATTGTTCTGATTAATCAAAGCAACAAACAAAACAACAAACAAACAAGACACAAAAGAAAAAATAAACAAAAACAAAAGAAAACCAAACTGAAATCTGAAAATTCTCCTCGATCGGATAAATTCTGGTCAATAACTGATATTCAGTATAATTATTCAGCTGATTTGTGATTATTTGTGAATTTCTTGTAGTTTTGCTGCTTGTTGAAGAGTCGGCTGGAGGATTTACGTCCTTTACCGGAAAATAATCAAAACAATTCAGTAATAATGAGCCTTCTGATCAATCATGTCTTTGATAAACATAACGTGAAGAGACCACAGCTGAAGGTTAGAGCAGCTCCACACAGAGTAGATGAAGGCGTATCCAGGAAGTAGATCCTCCCTGAAGCTCATTGGTCGGCACTAACCACCCTCTCCGACCCTCCACAGCGCCTACGTCGGCCGCTGGGGAAACCCGCTGTTCTCCGTCCACGATAACCTGAGCCCCGTGGTGACGGTGGAGCAGAACTTTGACAGGTGAGCACCTCCGTTTCTTTTGTTGTTTTTACAGGTAAACGCTTGTGCTGCCTCATCAGATTATCTTCAGATTACTGATGGATTTTCATTTTTATCATTAGATTACTGGTGGTTCTTCTTTTTCATCATTTGATTATTGATGGTTTTTCATTTTTATCATTGGATTATTGATGGTTTTTCATTTTTATCATTGGATTATTGATGGTTTTTCATTTTTATCATTGGATTATTGATGGTTTTTCATTTTTATCATTAGATTACTGATGGTTTTTCATTTTTATCATTGGATTATTGATGGTTTTTCATTTTTATCATTGGATTATTGATGGTTTTTCATTTTTATCATTAGATTACTGATGGTTTTTCATTTTTATCATTGGATTATTGATGGATTTTCATTTTTATCCTTAGATTATTGATGGTTTTTCATTTTTATCATTGGATTATTGATGGATTTTCTTTTTTATCATTAGATTATTGATGGATTTTCATTTTTATCATAGATTACTGATGGATTCTCATTTTTATCATAGATTATTGATGGATTCTCATTTTTATCATTACTACAACACTTCAGCCAGTATATTTAAGACACATGAGTTAATGCAGCCATTCGTTAAGTGAATCTGTGTGTGATTTGATCGGCAGCTTGCTGATCCCGCCTGACCACCCCAGCAGGAAACGGGGAGATAACTACTACCTGAACAGGTGAGTGGCTTTTACTGAATTAAAAGTCCTGATAAAACAACGTAAAGGTACTTCCCATGTTACTGTTTTGGACCCAAACTGAAATAACCTTAAACACCAAAATCCCACAATAAGAAAGACAAACTAACTGATTAAGACAGCAGCAGACCAGTAGCTCCTGTGTAAAATGACTGCTTTTGTCAATGGAGTCTGGTGGTTTTTAAAATAGCGATATAACGGCTGTTTCTCACGCACACCAGATTACATTCACAAAAACAGGGATTTTACCTCACAGAACAGGCGAGTTGCTTTTCTACTGCTGCTTCCATCAGTTAGTTTGTTTGAGCAATTGTGTGACTGTGGTGTTTTAAAGGGTCAGTTCAGATCCAACACAATATTTGTTTTACACTCTTTAACAAGCAAACTAATCAATCGAGGCAGCAGCAGACCAGCAACTCCTGTGTTCTAAAATGACTGTTTTTGTCAATGGAGTCTGGTGGCTTTGAAGAGCTGCAGTTGTAGGTGAGAAGTGCGTCACTGAAATGCGTCAGGTGTTTCTGCAGGAAAACGATGCTGCGCGCTCACACCTCCGCCCACCAGAGGGAGCTGGTGAGATCCGGTCTGGACGCCTTCTTGTTGGCCGGAGACGTTTACAGGCGGGACGAGATCGACGCCAGTCACTACCCCGTCTTCCATCAGATGGAAGGAGTCCGGCTCTTCTCCAACCACGAGGTGGGACGCCGTGTGTGACCTGTTAGATGCCACAGTCCCTTCATTTTAGTCTCCTGAGACTAAACCTTACTTAAATATGTGTTATAGATGTCATAGGTGTGTTACAGGTGTGTTATAGGTGTCATAGATGTGTTACAGGCGTGTTATAGGTGTCATAGGTGTGTTACAGGTGTGTTACAGGTGTGTTATAGTTGTCATGGGTGTGCTACAGGTGTGTTTTAGGTGTCATAGGTGTCTTACAGGTGTGTTACATGTGTCATGTGTGTTACAGGTGTGTTACAGGTGTGTTACAGGTGTGTCAGAGACTTGTTAGATGTATCACAGGCATGTTACAGTCGTGTCACTGGTGTGTTATATGTTAGTTACAGATGTCTTACAGGTGTGTCAGAGTTGTGTTACAGGTGTGCTGTAGATGTGTCTCAGGCGTGTGACAGGTGTGTATTTTGTCTCCCAGCTGTTTTCCAAGGTGCAGAACGGTGAGGATCTGTCTCTGTTCGAGGTCGGCGGTCGGCGGACGCCTCAGAAACAGGAAACACAAACGCTGGAGGCCGTCAAGATGGTGGAGTTCAACCTGAAACACTCGCTGACCAGACTCATCACTCACCTGTTCGGAGGAGGTGAGGCGACCTGCAGACGGTCAGGAGGTCAAACACCTCAGTCCATTCAGTTCAGTCGGTGATCTCCTTCTTCTTCCTCTCCATCCTGTTCCTCCTCCTCCTCCTCCTCCTCCTCCTCCTCTTCCTCTCCTCTCCTCATCTCCTTGTCTCCTGTTAAACTCTTCCTCTTCCTCTTCCTCTTCCTCTTCCTCTTCCTCTCCTCCTCTTCTTCTCCTCTCCTCATCTCTTTGTCTCCTGTTAAACTCCTCCTCCTCCTCAGATCTGGAGGTCCGGTGGGTCGACTGTTACTTCCCCTTCACTCATCCCTCCTTTGAGATGGAGGTGCGTTTCCAGGGCGACTGGATGGAGGTGCTCGGCTGTGGAGTGATGGAGCAGGAGCTGCTGAACTCAGGTCAGAGCACACACACACACACACACACACACACACGCACACACACACACACGCACACACACACCTGGTGTAAACACACCTGGACTAGCGCCTCACTTCCTCTCTCACAGACGCAGAACTACGTGCTCGCTGCTCATTGGCTGCAGCCTTTGTGATGCGTTCGAGCGCAGCTTTCTGACATGAGGCAGCACATCGGTCTGCTGTTAGCAGCTCCGCTAGCAAAGGCGCTCCAGCTCGTGGTGCGTTCACTGTCACTGAGGAACAATGAAGCTCTTACTCAGTGTGACGTCGACCATGAAGCTCTGTTAGCTAGCCGGGCTAAAAGTAGCATTCTCATCAGATCATTGATGGATTTTGATTTCTCTCATTAGATTATTGATGGATTTTGATTTCTCTCATCAGATCATTGATGGATTTTGATTTATCTCATCAGATCATTGATGGATTTTCATTTCTCTCATTAGATCATTGATGGATTTTCATTTCTCTCATTAGATTATTGATGAATTTTGATTTCTCTCATCAGATTATTGATGGATTTTCATTTCTCTCATTAGATCATTGATGGATTTTCATTTCTCTCATTAGATTATTGATGAATTTTCATTTCTCTCATCAGATTATTGATGGATTTTGATTTATCTCATCAGATCATTGATGGATTTTGATTTCTCTCATCAGATTATTGATGGATTTTGATTTATCTCATCAGATCATTGATGAATTTTGATTTATCTCATTAGATTATTGATGGATTTTGATTTATCTGTAGATTTCATGGTGCTAATTTGTGACGACAAACCTGAAATGTCTTAAAAAATCAGTCAGTAAAAGGTTGACCCCCCCCCAGTGTCTGTCAGTGTCTCTCTCCCCTCTCTCTCCCTCTCCCTCTCTCTCTCCCCCAGTGTCTGTCAGTGTCTCTCGCCCCTCTCTCTCCCCTGTCAGCCTGCTAAATGGCTAACTTTGCTGCTTTGCCCTTGAACAAAGCTGTAGTGCTGCGCTCCACTTCACCGCTGCTTGTTCCAATCAATAATACATGCTTTAAGACGCAAAGAGCGGCCGGATCACACCGCCGCCGCCGCTCTGTGTGTGTGTGTGTGTGTGTGTGTGTGTGTGTGTGTGTTAATGTCCATAAGTAAAATTAGTTTAAACTCAACCTGAACACAACAGAAAAGAGGCTCCAGCCTCTACAGCAGCAGGCTGGACGGTTTTCTACTCTTTTAAAGGGCCATTTCACTGAAATGATGACAACACACCTGGGACACACCTGGTCTGAATTAACTCTGGTGATACTGAGCCTCTAAGACAGTTTTGACTCTTTATTTACTGACTTTTCAGATATTAGTCTCTGAAACATCAACATTTTGAAGCACTTTTACTCATAAATGTGGTGAAACATTTGAACCATTTGTGCTATTTTTTGCCTGTTTGTTCACATTTGACACCTTGAGGTACTTTTTGACCCGTTCGTGAGCGGGTATGTGACGAATTTCTGTCTGTCAGCTGCATCCTGACGGAGCGACGAACGCTCGATCGACAGAAAATAACTAATTATCTGTAAATCCTGAACAAATGTAAATGAATCAGCTGTTTTTATAATCAATCAGTCGTTTAATTCACCTTTAAAGCACAAACGGTGTGTTGTCGGCCTCTCAGATATGAAAAGTTCAGATCTATAATTGAATATTTTTGGACTGAGACACTTTTCACTTTTTACAGACTGAATGTTTAATCGATTATTGGAGCCAATAATTGGCAGATTGATCCCTACAGAAAATGGTGGTTGGTTGAGTTAATATTTTCCCTGTTTGGGGCTGAAACCCGAGACGTCCAGGTGCTGTTTGAAAGGCCGTGTTTGGGCGTCTGATCCCTGCGGCCGGTGACTCCCGAGCGGTTTCCTGCCCTGCCAGAGGGGGGCGCTGCAGGTCTGACCAGGAGGCCTCCTCCTCTCGGCCCTGGAGCTGCAGAAATCTGTCGTTTTCACCTCCTCCATTATTGAACACCGCTCACCTGTCTCTCTCTCTCTTGGTCTCTTGTGTGTGTGTGTGCGTGTGTGTGTGTGAGTGTGAGTGTGTGTGTGTGTGTGTGTGTGTGTGTGTGTGTGTGTGTGTGTGCACGACTGAATCCATTTCCTGCAGCGCACCACGACTGAAATAGACTGTTTCAGGACACACACAGCGAGATGGAAGTGCCTTTGGCCATTTTACACTTTGGCTCTGTGTGTGTGTGTGTGTGTGTGTGTGTGTGTGTGTGTGTGTGTGTGTGTGTGTGTGTGTGTGTGTGTGTGTGTGTGTGTGTGTGTGTGTGTGTGAGACTCTCCATGTATTTCCTCTTGACAGTAAAAGCCGAAGGAGGTTAAATTGATGCTGAGGTCCAAACAGAGGCGGAGGAAGTAGAAACTCTATCAAACACACACACACACACACACACACACACACACACACAAACACATTCTTGTCTTTGTGTAGTTGTGAGGACACTGGCCTTCACTATGGTAACTAAATGCCTAACCTTAACCTTTAATTCTAACATTTACCTTAAAGTCTTAACACTCAAACAGGCCCTTTGAAGCTGTGAGGACCAGGCAAAGTGTCCTCACAACACACTGTGTTCTCATAACTATACAAAGACACACACACACACACACACACACACACACACACAGGGATGAAGCACCACAAAGATCCTGACCTGCAGACTGAAGTTTGGTCTCCTTGTTGAAAAGTTGTAGTGCCTCTTTTACCAAATCCTCCTCTCAGCCTGCTGGTTTGAGAGTTGGAGTGAGTGTGAGCTGCTAAACTCTGGTGTTACTATCACGCTGAAGAACATAATTTAATGTTTTTAATGTCTTTAAAAAAGATAATTAGGAAAAGCTTCGACTGTCAACAAGCTTCTCTTTCACACACATCCTGCTTCCTTCCTTAGTTTTGGTGTCGCTCTGATCTTAAACTGTGAAGGAATGAAAGCAGCCCAGCGGGAGGGTAACGTTCGTCAGAACAGCCCAGATAAATGTACCAAAGAGCACCGCCGTGTCCGGATTAGAGCCCCAACGACCAGATACAGTGTGTAGTGGAGGTCTATAGTGTGTGTGTGTTAGTTAGTCAGTGTGTCAGTGTGTAGTGGAGGTCTATAGTGTGTGTGTGTTAGTTAGTCAGTGTGTCAGTGTGTAGTGGAGGTCTATAGTGTGTGTGTGTTAGTTAGTCAGTGTGTCAGTGTGTAGTGGAGGTCTATAGTGTGTGTGTGTTAGTTAGTCAGTGTGTTAGTGTGTAGTGGAGGTCTATAGTGTGTGTGTGTTAGTTAGTCAGTGTGTCAGTGTGTAGTGGAGGTCTATAGTGTGTGTGTGTTAGTTAGTCAGTGTGTTAGTGTGTAGTGGAGGTCTATAGTGTGTGTGTGTTAGTTAGTCAGTGTGTTAGTGTGTAGTGGAGGTCTATAGTGTGTGTGTGTTAGTTAGTCAGTGTGTTAGTGTGTAGTGGAGGTCTATAGTGTGTGTGTGTGTGTTAGTCAGTGTGTTAGTGTGTAGTGGAGGTCTATAGTGTGTGTGTGTGTGTGTTAGTCAGTGTGTCAGTGTGTAGTGGAGGTCTATAGTGTGTGTGTGTGTGTTAGTCAGTGTGTTAGTGTGTAGTGGAGGTCTATAGTGTGTGTGTGTGTGTTAGTCAGTGTGTCAGTGTGTAGTGGAGGTCTATAGTGTGTGTGTGTGTGTTAGTCAGTGTGTCAGTGTGTAGTGGAGGTCTATAGTGTGTGTGTGTGTGTTAGTCAGTGTGTCAGTGTGTAGTGGAGGTCTATAGTGT